>NW_009649936.1:1631651-1633039 GCF_000708025.1 Charadrius vociferus
CATTATCATTGGTGACATTTATTCAATAGTTCTCCTTGGAAAGAAGCAACAACTCATTTATTAACTACAAATAATCAAGTAATATTTTTATTTTAGTACAGAACAGATAAAAATATAAATTCTTCCAAGTAGAAGATTTAGTTTATGCAACAAATTGGTGTGTAGCTAGGTCTTGCTATTTTAGTAACCTTTAATTAGCTGTGTTCTTCCAGAGGTGTGGGTAGTACTCTTGTAATGCTATTGACAGTGTTCAAGATATGAACTACAACATATTAATTTATCTTAGTATGCTTATTGTGTCCAGAGGCCTGAGTCAGAGATCAGGGCCTTATTGTTCGAAGCGTTTCACAAATATTATGTTGTTTATTACTACTGTTACATAAAGCTGCTTCTGTAACTTTGACAGTAAGGTCACAGACTGGACTTACTTAAATTGTTTGAAAAAAAGCGTCCAGAATGTGAACTCGTTTTTCTTAAGGTATATTTAGAAAAGGGTATTAGAAATGCTTGTTAACTACATGTGTACATTTCTAGAATAATTTTGCAACTGCAAGGTTTGGTTAACTTTTTTACTCGTTAGCATAAACATGAATAACTTAATCTCGCATATGTTGCAAATGGACAGATTTGAGTAAGCATTTTTGGTTTTATTTTGCTTATTAACATAGGTTCGACAGCAGTTTCCTCCTCCAATTGGTTGGACAGCCACTGAAGCTCCTACACAGGTCACTGTTGAAAACCATCCAGTTCAAGAAACCACCTTCCATGTAACCCCTCAACAACAGAATGCATTACATCATCATCACGGAAATAGCTCTCACCACCACCACCACCATCACCACCACCACCACCACCATCATGGACAGCAAGCCTTGGGTAGCCGGACCAGGCCGAGAGTCTACAATTCTCCAACAAACAGCTCCTCCACCCAGGATTCTATGGAGGTGGGCCACAGTCACCACTCCATGACATCCCTGTCTTCCTCAACTACTTCTTCCTCTACATCTTCCTCCTCTACTGGTAACCAAGGCAATCAGGCCTATCAGAACCGCCCAGTGGCTGCTAATACCTTGGACTTTGGACAAAATGGAGCTATGGACATGAATTTAACAGTCTACTCTAATCCGCGCCAAGAAACTGGCATAGCTGGACATCCAACATACCAGTTTTCTGCTAATACAGGTCCTGCTCATTACATGACTGAAGGACACCTTGCGATGAGGCAAGGAATCGATAGAGAAGAGTCTCCCATGACAGGAGTTTGTGTTCAGCAAAGTCCTGTGGCTAGCTCGTGACTAAACTGAAACTAAGTTTGTTTCTTGTGTGTTTTTATAGAAGTGGTGTTTTTCCAAAAACAAAGTGCAAAGCTGCTTGGAGCAGAAGGAGAT
>NW_009649936.1:1633090-1696153 GCF_000708025.1 Charadrius vociferus
AAGATTGCAAAGGGACAATGAAGTTTTTTTTGTTGGTTTTTGGGGGTTGGTTTTTTTTGGTTGGGTTTTTTTTTTTTTTTTTTTTTTTTTTTAAGAGCCATGTCCGGACCCACCTTAATGGATAGCTTAGTGGTATTCACCTTTTGCTTCCCCCATTTTAACTTGCCACAACCTAGTCATAGTTTGTTTTCTGGGGGAGGGTTTTTTTTTTGGTCTCATTCAACAGGGGTTATTGTTCAAATGTTAGTTGTAGCTGCAAACTAGTTTCATTTTAAAGGCATTGCACATGATTTATAAAAAGGCCCTTTGAAGTTTTTGGGTGGGAGGGGAGTAAGTAATATATATATTTTTTTTAGTTCCCCAAACAAACATGGGCACAGAAATGCAGTACTGTAAGAAAGAGGGACCTTCAGATTACACAAATATATATTCTTCAGCTGTAAAAAGGGACGGTTGTAATGGAGTTTGTAAGGCACATTAAGCATGCTGAGTGGCGGTGATCAGAACTCTCCTTTTCTGAATCTACTGAGGATCAAAGCAGCAATTGTAATGGGATTCTCTGGGTCTCATATTTTGGAGACTGCAGTCAGTTAGTATTGAAATATGACTGGTTTCATAACTGAGGTGCACTGAGAAGCAATCAACGGGTCGGTCCTGGCCAGTCCTGGGGAGGTCTAAGTGGTGGTCTTTGGGATAACCTTTGGCCTTATGGATTTGGACTCTTAAGTTAGAAGAGCCTACCATTTCAGATGCAATCACTTTTGGACATGCTTTTGCAGACAGTCCTTAATGCTGAAAACACAGAGAATGGGTAATTCAAGAGGCCTTTCTTTTAAAATAGACTTTTGTGACCCACTTATTGTAAGGTATTGCAAGGTCACTTTGCGTGTGTCATAAAGTTGACTTCCTTATTGGTTGAAGGTCACAGGAGTAGTGGTTTGCGTTTGATGGAAATAGCTACAACTGTGTCCCTTCCTGCTTTTTACTTTTTTCTTTTGCTTTTTCTCGGCACGTGGTTTCTCCACCATTACTTCTGCACAAAGACGTCTTCTGTTCATCCTGAACATTTTTAAAAATGCAGAATTTTATGTGACTGCTTTTTTGCCTCACAATTATGCTGTGAATTTTACAAAAATTTATTTTCTTTTTTGATAATTTATTGTACCAAAGCTGTTTTTATAGCACATAGATGTCTGTAACCAATAATGTAGCAGTTCTGCACTTTGACACAAGGTGTAACTAGACCATTTTTAAATGTCAGTTGAAAATTATGGCTGTACTATTGCTTAAACAAAACTGGAACTGTTGTTGAATTCATAGCCAATACATTTACAGCAATCTGTGTACTGAACATAATAGATTGACATCTACTTCGAGACTATAACATCTGTTACATTATAAATGTGTTCAGGCTTCTGAAGGTAAAAGGGACACTAGATCCAGAAGCTATGAAACCAGCAGTTGATTCTTGTATTCCTTATTAACATAATTGTAAACTTGAAGGCAAGACCTTGATTGCATGAACAGGTCCAAAATAATAGTCTGAGTAAAGCAAAACACTCACATAAGACCTGAGGTTAGCAGGCTGTATTTAACAGGTGCCTAATTTTTGGGTAATGCTGCCTTAATATAACACAGTCAGCTTGGCAGTTGCAAAATTTACGGGCCCATTAAGAGATTTATTTATAAGAAAAGTAAAAGCTCCATGAAAAACATTGGAAAGAGTAAGGGTAATTCATTGATTGCCCATCCCAGATTAACATTGTTTGCCCATTATATATTACAGAAGCAGTGATCTACCTCTGCCAGTAAGCCCTTTTAAAAGTTAATTTAGCAGAAAATTCAGAGTTCATACTGGTCAATTCCACACGGCTAAGTAATTTTTTCAGACTAAAAGGTGGAATTTTTTATACTTACAGTGGCAGCGCAGCAGCCGACTACCATGTAAATGGGAACGAATACTTGGGATTACCATTTTTTTGCAAATCATGTTTTTTTTTTAATCAAGCGATCCATATTTCCTTTGTATTGACACGTCAACCCTGTGGATGAAAGTGGGTTTTTTTTTGTTGGGTTTTTTTTTTTTTAAGCTCAGTAATTCAGAGAAGTTTCAGGATTTGGAAGTCTGTCACCTTAGAAACAGGATGCTGAGTTTAGCAATACAAAAAGGAATCCAGTACTTACTGCTGTCTAGGAATATAAGGGTAATATGAAATCTGGGTATTTTTTGTGTGCGCGGGTTGCCACACCTTAGCAAGCGCCAAAAAATAAAGCAGTTCAAAGAAAAATATCTACATAAAGAAGAAATCATAAAATCCAGTGCTTCTGCATACTGTGTTATGTTACAGTCCAGTTTTGTGTGCTTTACTACACAGTTTGGTTACAGGACTTCTGTGCATTGTAAACATAAACAGCATGGAAAAGGTTAAATACCTGTGTTCAGATTGTAAGATCTAGTCCGGACTTGCTGTGTATATTGTAACGTTAAATGAAAAGACAAGCCCTTTGTATTATAGTCATGCAGTCTTATGTATGATAAACAGTTGAATAATTTGTCCTCAGACTCTTTACTGTGCTTTTTAAAAAAAGAGTAATTTAAGAAAAAATGTAAACATAGTAAATCTTCCTATGCAATTAACCTACTCCAAGCCATGGTATGGTAGGTATAATTATACTATAATATGTAAATATCAGATACAGTGAAACAGACTTAAAAATATGAAAGTAAAAGTTGGAGGCATAACAGATAATTTTGAGTTTTTAATTGAAACAGCAAGGTATACAAATCATTGATGTATGAACACAGCTCTGCTTGATTCTGATGGACTGTACTTGTAGTTTGAGTTCTTTATATTATCATCTGTTAGTTTGAATGTTCTTATATGCACTGCAGCTTTCTACCTATTACAGACTAGCTGATTTTAAGGCCAGAAGCGACCATGGTAATGAAATAATCTGGCTGGCATGCCATTATCCTTAGAATTCAGTCTAGTTATTTCTGCATCATGAAGTCAGTATCTTTTTGGTGCGGTAGAACATACTTTTGAAAAAGATAGCTGATTTTCATATAGATTATTCAAGTGTGAGGATTTTTCCGTGTCTCTTGAGTGATTCAGCTAGATTATTTTCCATACTCTTAGTCCTCCTTCAGTTTTAGGACTGTTTAGTTACAGCTGCTGGCCATCAGATAGCTAGCTGCTTATTAGAATAACGAATAACTACTCTAGTTTTAAACTATTTCACTTTATTCACATAAAAATATGTTAACTTTAATAACCTATATAGATGGAGTTCCTTAAGTCTCTAACTGTAAAGCTTTTACGGCTCTTCTGAAACTTCAGATGTTTTGAAATCCATTCTAAAGCGTGGACATAAGAACTGCATACAGCATCTGGTAGTAATTTCAGTATTGCTGTGTGCGTGTAGTATGTGCAGGTACATTCTTGAACCTTTCAGTTTATATCTTCGCTTGTTTGTTTATACCTCCGAGGATTGCGTTTTTAAATCTTTCAGTCTCAGTTATTTGCATTAAAAGATTGTAAATTTAGATGATTATCCATCATGATTCCTAAATCCTTTTCAGAACTGCTGCTCTTCCAGGATGTAGTCTTCCATCCTGTAAGTATAATGATGTCTGAACGGGACTGGTTTACAGAAGGGTTGGTTTCACCTATAGATGTGACTTGTCTTCATTGTTTATCACTTTACCATCGTTATTTTCATTAAACCATCAATGTGCTTCTATTTTATTCTTGATGAGTGAAAAATCTTAAATACCTTTGAAGATAGTTCCTGTTGAAATCCATCAGAAACATCCTTTTTTAATGAGGAAGTAATCTAAAACTCTAACCTTCTGACATGGAGCAGTGCATATTTTGTGTTGATTTATAGAACAGGTATATTTCAATAAGATCATTATATCGACCTTCTGAGCAGTATGGAAGTATCTTTGTAGTCCAGATTACACAAGTAACTGACAACGAAGTGGAGTTCTTGCTGAGTGTTGATTTCATGAGGATAGTTTGTATGTGATCCAACATGACTTTGGCAAGTGATCTATTTTACTTAGAAGGGTGGACGTTAGAATTGCACAATATCTTGCATCTGTCAAGCAAAGAAAGTCACTTGCCAAATAGTAGTTTTCTGTTATATATCCCTGGATTTGTGGGGTTCCACAGAAGCAACCTCACGTTGAGAAGTTTGCAATTGGTATTAATTTCTCCACCTCAATGATAGCTGAACTGTTTTTTCCTTATTGATTAAGATGCCTTGTCTTTGTCTCAACAGTTCTCCATACTAGCCCTATCAAATATATATGATCTGCCTAGACCTGAGAGGATTTGCAGTTTCTGTTGTTTATTATGTTTTATGCTAAATGCTAGAGAGCCTCACAGAGTTCAATCAGAAGATGGTCACTGTGGCTGTCCTTGGGGCCCTGAATGATACGAGAAGCTGATACACTTCATAAGCCAGACAAAGGTGGTAGTTCTAAGTTTTAAACTTCAGACTCCTCTGCTGAATGGCAGAGAGAAAATTTAAATCGCTTTAAGCAATGTTCATAGATTCTAGAGGGAAAGTGAGGATCGAAGATTTAGAAGAGGATAAGGGTTTGAATTGAAAGCATGTTCGGTGTGGGAGGGAGTCTAACCAATGTGAATAATAGCATAGGGAGGGGAGAGAAGTACCCCTAGCTGGAGTGGAATTGTGCAGACCTTAACTGAAAGTGAGACCGAGAACTGTTTTTTGTGGTCCTGGTTCTAGGAATGCATGTGAGGGAAGCTAAACGAAGAACTTCATGGCCATCTTGAATGAGGCTTAACAGAATTATTTTGAGTGGAAAATATGTTTTTCACAGAAGGTCGGATTCCAGTAATTAACGTGAGGGATGTTTAGAATGTAGCTGTGTGTTTTGTTTCAAGGTCGATTTGAATCCAGACTGTTTATCAAGTGGCGAGACTTGGGTCAAATTTGGAAGTTTAAAAGAGAGCAGAAATGAAAAGTTGGGATGATTTTATTGCAATTTAGAAAGGCTAAACTGAGGACGATTTGATTTCTGACAGCAGACCAAACGAGGGTATGCTGGAGAGATCAGACTGGCAGAAGCAGCAGTAATGGATAGAGTGGATTGTCTGCATGTAGGCAACTGAAGGGATTTAATTAGTTTACTAATTGGGCTGAGATGTGTAGGTTAAAATAAGCTGAAAGCAGAGCCTAGTGAGACTTTACAAGAGGTAAGCCACAGAGAATGTTATAAATGGAGTTTCACAACTGTAGGAATAAAAAAACCAAAACCCCAAGTAGTGTATGTTTTTAAATGAGTGATTATCTATTAAAACTTGTACGTGTGTTTAGTAGGATGAAAATGGAAATGAGACTGACCAAAGACATCCTTAAAAAAATTGTTGCCATGGAGTAGGAAGGGCACAGGATCTGTATAGCCTAAAAGATGTTTTATTGTGGATCCAGCTAGGTCCTCTTTCCTAAGGCAGGACGTCCTCTGTTTCACAACAAGCAATTTTTCCACAGTGAGCAACAGTGAAAAGTATCCCAGCTAAATGATGATAAACAGTGTCATAGTGGAAAGCTGCAAACCTCAAACAGAAAACTGGCATGTAAGTGAAACGGGCCCAGTATTTTCAGTCTAAATAAGAAAAAGCATCAACTATGTTTTGAAAATTAAGGCTAACAACATCCTTATTGGTAAGACAGAACTACCGTTATTGTAAGAATATCATAAATCCTTTCAGGAGGAGTGTATGGACCAGATTTGGCTTTCTAAACCAAATTCTAATATTCCTAAAGGGCAAATGCATCCTGGGCTGGGGCAAGTTGGTCTGAATTTCAGCAGAGCCAGTACTGAGAAACCCGCACGTAGATCATGCTTTTGGCACAACAGAATGTAAAGTGGCTTTAGGTAAGCGAGGCAATGCAGTTAAACTTCTTGTGTAGTACACTGGAGTTTTCTTCTGTTTCTCTTTCCTGGATGTCTTTGCAAGAGGCATTTCTCGTCTCCGGTAAGTCGTGCAGTCCAGCTCTTATTCTCCAAGTACTCCGTAGGAACAGCTTCAACAGGAATTGCTGCTTCCCGCTGCTGCAAACTCCAGCATCCTGGAATACAATTGTCATGATGTCTTGGCATATGTGTTGGTTATAAGGGCATTACATTTTCTAGAACACTGCATCTTACATGTCAAATTTGGTTTAAAGCTGTTCAGTTAACAAAAAGTACAAAACTGTTTTGGCGTTTTGCTTCCGTCATTGCGTGCAAATGGACAAATCTCATGGAATTGTGCACTGTAAGGCAGTGTTACAGTGTCTCCTAGAAACATGTTGGTCTCCAATACGAATGCTTTTATAATATAAGCAATGTTCTCTTGAATACATGAGCCATTTGGATTCTTCGTTGTTGCAGCCTCGTGGTAGAGTCTATCATAAAAACTTTCTGGGAAGACATTGTTTTGCCAGTGAAGCAACAGATGAGCAGTTTTATTCCTTCTAGAAAAAACAATTTGAGTCCAAAGGATTGCGGTTTTTTGTTTTGGTTTGTTTTGGGTTTTTTTTTTTTTAATCATGTATGCATTGCTAAATGTACCATTTGTACCGATACCAAGATTTTAATTCAAAGCATTTGTTGAAGGGTGTTGAAATTTGGTATGTTTGACTGTAGGACACACTTGTCTTGCCATGTTTGCGTTGTGGTTTTCCATTTATTTTTTCTGCATGGTGTCATGGATCTCTCTTCCACCTCACCAGTAGAAGAGGTCTCTCACGTACCACTTGCTGCCATGTTCCAAAGCCACTCTCTTCAGATTTTTCCTGCCAACTTGTAGCTCATTCAGGACTCCTTTCACAAATCCTTCCCAGCATAAAATGTCAACAGTTGGTAGACCGAGTTAGTCGTTTTGAGACTGCAAGGATGATGATGATGATGATGAGGATGGGTTCTCTACCTAAAGCAGGCAGAAAGGCTAGTCCTGAATGGAGCACGTTCTGAGCTATTCTGCATTTTCAGTGCAACAAACCCTTCCATAATTTGGACTCGAAGGAAACTCCATTCAGAGACCTTGGAGTCAAGAATAAGCTGAGAGAATTTAGTTTTCAAATCTTCAGTCTCACTCATCTTCTTTCCCAATGCAGGGCTAGCGCAGTTCAGTACCAGTGGGTTTCCTCCTCTTTGCTACAGTGCGCCAGAGCACTCGTGCGTTTCTCTTTTCATCTGAGTTGGTGTCCTGCCTGTACAAAATGTTTGCCTTGTCTCTGAGTAAATTTAATCACTTTTTTGTACACTAGGTTAGTATTTCTTCCAAGAAAAATGCTGTACATAAGTTTATTCTGGGAATGCCCCACTTCATTGTACTCTTCTCTATGTATCCTCTCTCACAGAAGTCTGGTGACTTCAGTACACAGAGCTTATACTGTTCTGTGTGTTTGTGAAGGGGTATTTGCTCTGTAAACAAAACATGCTACGAGTAGAAACATTACTGTGTCACTGCCTTGAAATCAGGTGTGTCCGCAGAGGTCACTTTGATAAAGCGACAGCGTGAACGTTTGTGTCCTGACATAACCTCAGTGACCTGGGAAGACAAATACTGGAATCTCAGAGCTTTGAAAATCAGAAATACCATATTCAGAGTTCTTTCATGGGGACAATGACATTTTTTTGTCTGAAGAAAAAGTCAAACATAGTAACTTTGGCTAAAATCATTTTGATACCCTTTTCATTTTCTTTTCAGTAGAAACTGTAGTTTGTTTCCCTCTTCAGGAACAATAACACTGCATGGCCTTTTCTCTCCCCAGAAGTTCCCGTCCTTTCTCCCTGCTTCTCACTCCCACCCCCTTCCTTACTTTTCACTCTGACTCTTCTGCTTTGCTATACTTTTCAACTTTGGCTCTTCTCTCCTTTTCCCATCTTTCAGCCTTACGTTTTTTCCATGCTTTTCTTTTGTTTCCCTGCCTTTTCTGTTTCTTTCTGTCCCCCGCTGTTCCCACTGCTTTTCCCTGCTTTCCTCTGTTGTTTTTCCAGTCTTTCTGCTTTTTCTTTTCACTGTATTCCTTTTCCTGCTTGTTCTCTTCCTGTCTTTTCACAGCTTTTCCTGTCTTGTCTTCCCTGCTTTTGTTTCCCTGCCTGTTCTTCCTGCCATGCTTTCCCTGTTTGCCTTGGTCTCCCCATCACCTTTTCAATACTTTTCAGGTCTTTCACCTCCCTCCCTTGCTTTTCCCTTCCTCTCCCTGCTTGTTGCTCTTTCGGCTTCCTCCCAGGTCTTTCAGGTTTCCCCCTTCTCTTTTTTGGTGCTTTCTGTTACCTTCTTTTTCCTGCTTTGACTTCCCCCCCTTGCTTTCATTTCTGTTCTCTTCCATTCTTTTTTCCAGTTTTTCAGGTTGTTGTGTCCCGTCCCCCCCTCCCTGCCTTTCCACTTCCTAGCTTTCCTGCTTGTTTTTTTCCTGCCTGTCCTTCTCACTTCCTTTTTCACCATTGCTTTGTATTGCTTACCCACCTTTGCTTTCCCTTCCCTGACTGTCAGTGCTTTTCTCGTCTTTCTAATGCTTTTCAGGCCTTTCCCTCCTTCATTTTAACGCTTTCTGTGTCTTCCCCTTCTCCCCCCGCCCCTTCAGTGCTTTTCAGGTGTTTGCTTCCTTTCCTTACTTCAGTGCTTTTCAGGTTTCTTCCCCCTTCCTTCTCCACTTTGTTTCAAATGCTTTATTGGGTGTATTTCTTCTTCCCCTCACTCATTTTCCCATCCCCACCCTGCTTTTCCCTGCTTTGACTTCTTTCCCATTCTTTTCCCATCTCTTCCATGCTTTTGGGGTCATTTCATTTCCCCTCCACTTCTCTGTTCCCTGCTTTTGACTGCTTGGAGTTCTTTTCCCTATTTGTTTCTGCACACCCCCTCCCCCTTATATTATTTTCATTACTTTTCACCGCATTGACTTCTTTTCACTGCTTTTCATGTCTCTTATCCCCCCCCGCCCCCGTTTTCCCTACTTATTCCTGCTTTGACATCCTCTCCCATCTTTTCCCTCTTTTGACTTCTTTTCACTGCTTTTGTGGTCTTCTCTGGCCTTTTCTCTGCTTTTCAGGTCTCTTCATTGCTCGGCACTGCTTTGTCTTCTACCAGCTTCTCTCTTCTCATCTTTTCCCCGCTTCTGCTTTCTTACCTGTCCCCTGCCTTTACCTCCTTGCTTTTCATGGATTCTCATCTTCCCCCCTCCCCCCAGCCTTTTCTCTTCACTGTTTTGGTACCCTTTTTCCTGCTTTTGGATTTTTTTCAGTGCTTTGACCTCCTTTTCCCTTCTTTTCAGATATGTTTCAGATTCATTTTCCCTGCTTTTCACTAGCTTGACTTTTTTCCTCTGCATTTCCCTCCTTGTCTATTCCTTGCTTTTCTAACCTCATCTTTTTCTTTCTTTTCATGCTTTTATTCCCACCCCCTTTTCTGTGTTTATGGACTTTTGTCTGCTTTTCAGGTCTCTTCCTTGCTTTTCTCTTCTCGTCTTTTACATACTTCTCCCTTCCTTCCCCGCTGCCCCTGCTTGCCACTGCTTTGACCTCCTTTTCACTCATTTTTCAGGTCTTTTCTTTCTTTTTTCCCCTTCTTGATTATTGCTTCTTGATCTTTCCCTGCTTTTCTTGCTTTTACTTCTTCCCCCCCCCCCCCTCTTTTCAGTACTTGTCACTTTTTCGAATTATTTTCACTGCTTTACAGGTCTCCCCTGCCCATCTCCTTTTTCCTGCTTTTCACTACTTTCACTTTTTTCCTGCTCTTCAGGCCTCTTCATTCCCCCCCCCCGTTTTTCCCTTCTTTTCAGTTGTCTGACTATTTTTCACTGCTTTTTGCTACTTTGTTTTTCACTGCTTTTCAGATCTTTTAACTTCTTTTCCCTTACTTTCCCTGCTAGTCACTTCCTTGATTTCTATTCCGTCCTCTTCTGGTCTTTTTTCCCCTCCCTGCTCCTTCCCTGCTTTTCATTGCTTTGCCTCTTGTCCCAGCTTTTTCCTTCTCTTCCCTGCATTTTGCTGGCTTGCTTGACTTCTTTTCCTAGCTTTTTCATGTTTTGATTTCTTTTTCCCTGTTACACTTTTTCCGCTTCTCCCAGCTTTACGCTGCTTTGACTTGTCTGCTTTTCAAGTCTTTTTCCGTCTTTTCCCTTCTTTCACTGCTTGTCACTGCTTTGACTTGTTTTTGCTGCTTGTCACTGCTTTGGCACTTTTTCACTGCTTTTCAGTGCTTTGACTTCTCGTGCCTACTTTTCAGGGCTTTTCCTGCTTCCCACCCTGCCGCCCACCTGCTTTTGCCTTCCTGTTCCCTGCTGTTCCCTGCTTTGACTTTTTTACCCCCACTAGTAACTGCTTTGATTTCTTTTCATTGTTTTTCAAGTCTCCCCCCTCCCCTTCTTTTCCCTGTTTGTCACTGCTTTGACTTCCTTTTGCTGCTTTTCTGGTCTTCCCTCTGCTTTTTTCCTTCTTTTCCTTGTTTTCCACTGCTTTTTAGTTTGGGTTCTTCCCCCCCCTTTCCCCCGTTTTCCCTCCTCTTTTTTCTCCCGCTTTTCAGCCTCTTCACTGCTTTGACTGTTTCCAACCGCTTGTCGGGTATTTTACTTTCGTTTTCTTACTCGTTACTGCTTTGACTTATTTCCACCGCTTTTCAGGCCGTTCCCCCTGTCCCGTTGTCGCCCGCTTCTCCATTTGCTTCACTTCTTTGACCTTTTTTCTGCTTTTTAGATCTTTTCTCTTCCCACCACTCCTTTCTTTGCTTCCCTTCCCAGCTTACCACTTCCCTGTTTTTCACTGCTTCTCCCTGCTTTTGGCTGCCTTTGCCTATTTTTTTTTCCTGCTTTTACTTTATACACTCCTCTTTGCTACTTTTCAGGTGGTTCTTGTTCTCTTTAGTTCCTCTCCCCTCCTCCCTTCTCTGCTTTTCCTTTTCCTGCTTTTCACGGCTTTTTTAGGCTGTTTTTCCCTGCTTGTCACTGCTTTGACTGCTTGTCCTTGCTTTTCATGTCTTGTGAGGTCTTGTGTCGTGTGTTCCCCCTCCCCTTCTTTTCTCTGTTTTTCCCTGCTTTGACTGCTTTTTCTTCTTACATCCCTTATGCTATTTTGAATGCCTTTTCCTACTTTTCACTGCTTTGGTGCTTTTCAGGTCTTCTCCTCCTCCCTTCCTTTTCCTACCCTTCTTTTCCCTTCCCTTGCTCTCTTTTCCCCCTTTTTAGCTTCTTATCACTGCTTTTCAAGTAGTTTATCCCCTCCCTCCACCCCCACCCCAGCCTGACTTCTTTACTCTTCCTTGTCTGTCATCTTTCCCTGTTCCCCTTCCCCCTTCCTCTTAGTCTTTCTCCATCTCCCTCTTCCTCTTCCTTCTGTTTCCCCTTTCCTTTCCTGCTCTTCACTGCTCTTCGCTGCTTTTTCCCTGCTTTGACTTCATGTTGTCAATTCTCATGTATTGTCTCTTCCCCCCAGATTTTCTCTTCCGTGCTTCTTCCTGCTCTCCCCTGCTTTTCACGGCTTTGACTTCTTTTCACTGCTCCTCAACTTCTTTCACCCCTTCTTTTCCTTTCCTGCTTTTCCCCTTCCCTTCTGCTCCCCACTTCTTTCAGCCTTTTTGCTGCTTTCCTCACCTTTTCAATACTTGTCCAAGATACACGCTGCTTTGATTTCTTTTCACTGCCTTTCTGGTCTCTTCCTTTTCCTCTTTTCCTGCTTGTCACTGCTTTGACTTCTCACTCCTTTCTTGCTTTGCTTCTTTCAATTTTGTTTCTCCCTTTAACGTTTTATTTTTTCATTTCTTTCTTCTTTTTTCACTTTTCCTTTGGCAGTTCTTTCTTTCACTCCTTATCACTACTTTTTCTTTTCATGTCTTGTCTTTGTTTTCACTTCTCTTTTCAAATGTTTGCACCTTTCAGTTTTTTTACATTCTTTTCTTTCATGTCTCACCTTCTCGTTTCAGCTTCTGTATCTTCTTTTACTTCTTTTACATTTTTTTCTTTTCACCAATTTTGACTCTTTTTAATATCTGTAACTTCTTTTCACATCTCTTCATTTCTTTTCACTTCCTTCCCCTCTACTTCCCCTTATCAACTCCCCCCCCCCTTCCTTTTCTCCCTTCTTCTTCCCACCTTTTCACATCCCTCCTGTCCTCATCAGCATTCCAGTCAACCTCTCTTGTTGGCTTCGGTACACGGAAAAGGAAATAAAATACACATATGAAGTATATAGGGAAAAATCAAGCGCTGATAATTGTGAAAACTTCTCATCTTACCATGTCACTTTGATAAGTTGAAGCTATTGCCGTGTCTTTCTCTTCAGTGAAATCCATTCCAATCACTTGACTGTAGCAAGGAGCTGATGCTCTCAGGAGTCAGAATGCACACTGTAGTTTGCTGAAACAATATAATGGTGCTGTTTATGCTGACAGACCTGCAGACGGGCACATGGGGAAAAAAAGGTCTGATGTAACATCTGAACATTTCATCCTTGAATAAAGCATTTGGCTGAGTTTTGAGAGAAGTGGGATTCTAATGTTGCCTGTCTGTAGGGGTTCAAAGAGATACTCCCATACCACTATAGGGGTACCAGTTCTTTCATGTGATTTCAGGATAGAAGGGAAGGTGAAAGAAAAGGAAGAAGAGGCACTGTGCACCCCACCTGTTTTCCTCCTAGCATTTCCTGGAAAAGGAAAGGGATTAGGATTAAGACTGTATGTACAAGAGAGTGATGTGAAATGAGTATCAAGTATCTTCTTTTAATCTGAAAACAACAGAAGGGTAGCACAAGAGCGGGGAAGGCAAAGAGGTGAAAACTCGCTGGGGAGTTAATGCAGGACTCTGGGTTGTTGTGAAGGGAGGGAAAATGTCCAGATATTCTCTACAGTAGCGCTTTGTGCTTTCGAATGTCTGGTTGCCGACAAAATGGTGCCGATGGCTGGAGGCAGCTCTGCAGAGCTTATGTGCATCCTGCAGATTCATTTCTGTGGGGACTACGAACACATACTGGTTTTACATTGGTGGGGGTTTGTTTCATGAAGATTTACCAGCAACTTTCATTTTCACGGTGTTTTCTATAAATGCACTACATGTGGAAGTTATTAGTTAAAGAATAAAATGGCACCATGGTAATGAAAAAACCTTTCAGACATACTAAAAAATTAATCTTGCGCTATTTGGCTATCATCACAATATCATCATCGACTATCTGCTTGCTGGCTTTTTGTATGGACCATATGTCCAGAGAAGGGCTACAAAGCTGGTGAGGGGTCTGGAGGACAAGCCCTGTGAGGAATGACTGCGGGAACTGGGGTTGTTTAGCCTGGAGAAGAGGAGGCTGAGGGGAGACCTTATCACCCTCTACAACTACCTGAAAGGAGGTTGTAGAGAGGTGGGGGCTGACCTCTTCTCCCTGGTGAAAAGTGATAGGACGAGAGGAAATGGGTTCAAATTATGTCAGGGGAGGTTTAGACTGGATATTAGGAAACATTTTTTCCCTAAAAGGGTCATTAGACATTGGAACAGGCTGCCCAGGGAGGTGGTGGATTCACCATCCCTGGAGGTGTTTAAAAAAGGGTAGATGTGGTGCTTAGGGATGTGGTTTAGAGGTGGTTTTGTCAGGGTGGGTTGATGGTTGGACTTGATGATCTTAAAGGTCCCTTACAACCTCAGCGATTCTATGATTCTATATTACGACAGTATTTGAGCATCACACAATATTTACAATACACCTAATGTCATGTTCTCAGATTTATAATTTCTTTGGGGGAAAGACATTAACCCAAGGCTTCTAGGTACATTTTACAACAAATTCCAAAAGCTAGCAGCAATGAAACAGCCAGAAGATACATTTGACTCTATGTATTTTTTTTATTTTAAAATTTTACTTTTATTAGAAATCAAAGGATCAATATAAACATGATATAGGCCTTAGATGATATTAGTTACAGATTGAAAGCAAACACTTGAATACAAAACATATAGTTAAAGGAATAAGAATGAGAGATGTAATCAAGAGAACTAAAGGTAGTACAAAGAAACAACATGAAATGAATAAAAAATTATAGCATAATTTGTCTTTTAAAACTAGAAAATGCTATTGGGCAAGGAGTAAAACACACAGCACCATGACAAAATGAAAATTTGAGACAGGATGCAGCAGAAAAGGTGAGGACTTTCAAAGGAGAGTAATTATACATAAAGGAACATTAACAGTAAAGTAAAAGGGAGAATGAGTCTGAGAGGACCTGTTTCCACCTTAATTCCTGAGACTTGTTGATTTTTTACTTATTTATTAATTTAGTCTTTAGAAAAAGGGGCAAAAATAAAAGGCAAAGGGCAGAACAGGGTTGACTTTATTCAACCTTCTACCATTTTTCTCATTGCCTTTTTTGTCACCTAAAGAAAAGCAAAAGGAGCGAGAGGCTTGTCAATGAGGCTGATGTGTTCAAAATAGAAGACTTTCAACCTGTGGATGCCTGGAAACTGAATTACTTAAAAGTTTGTAAAGTTTCAGATTTCAGATTTATAATCTGAAATACATTATGCTGGAGGACCCTGTCATATTTCCAGTCAATATTTATCTATTTTATAGTGTATTATAGTGTTTATCCTGCATTCTTTTCTTATATGATACCTACCAATGAAGTGTAAAGACCCTGAGAAAATCCATTATTTAGATAGATTTGTAAGATTATTTTAAAGGTAGTTTTCATGTATCTATTGTGATTTGACAGTATTCAAATTGTGGTTTATGGTATGCATCTGATTTGCACTCTCTGCCTTCCAGCATCCTCCCTTGGTACCAGTCTTTCAATGAGAAGTGCAGCTTCTAGTAAAGCATATACCGCATATAAGAGAGATACAGAGATCATGTAGAATTTTATGGCTCATAACCAGTGTAGAGAAGTCATAGAATCATAGAATGGTTTGGGTTGAGAGGGACCTTGAAGACCATCTAGTTCCACCCCCCCTGCCATGGTCAGAGACACCCCCTATACCACGGTGCTCAAAGCCCCATCCAGCCTGGCCTTGAACACCTCCAGGGATGGAGCTTCCACAACTTCTCATCCTCAGAGTGAAAAATTTCTTCCTAACATCTCTCCCAGTCTGAAGCCATTACCCCTCATCCTATTGCTACATGCCCTAGTAAAAAGTCCCTCTCCAGCTCTCCTGTAGGCCCCCTTTAGGTACTGGAAGTCACCACAACTTGCTTAACCTTGAACACCTGAGGCAGCCTGTGAATTAATGAGACTTAAAGCAGAGTCAGTCCTCCCCCTGCCCATGCCTTTCTTTTCTGCCCCTGCGATGCAGCGCACAATTTCAGTCTTTGTCTCTACTTGAAGAATTCAGTGTTGTCTCTGCAGCAATATCTCATCCCTGAGGAGAGTGAGAGATTTTATGTGATGAGTATTCAAACAAGTTGTGCAAATAGTTAAGCATATGTCCGTAAAGCTTGCTTTCCAGGAGCACATTTGGAACAAAGTTTGATTGCTTGGATGTTCAAGAAGAGCAGACACGAACTCATCTGAAACAAATTTTCTGCTCTGATCTAACAAGTCAGTGTTGAAAAGCCTCTTTGGCACTTACACAGTTCTAATTATTCTGATATTTTGTATGTGCTGTATCTCTCATCAAGGGCTTTTGGCATCTGTGGTAAATCCATTTTGTTTTATCTTTCTCTCATCTTCCTGTGCCCCCAGGTGAACATATCTAGTCTTTGTCTTTCTGAAAATGAATCTGCCTGTTCACTATATCATCCTGTGACGTTGTTAATAAAAAATTTTCCTAGTTTTTCTTTGATGAAAGGCTTGTTGTACCAAGGTTCTTACTCTAGTCACTTTATGGACTTTTTTCCATTTTTCCATGTGGAAATCAGCTGTAAAACCAAAGTATCCAGTAATGAAATCATCCAGTTTTAGAGATTAACCTCTGGAAGATGTATTACTCTCATCCAAGTACCAGTTGCACAGGCCACGACTGTAGTGACTTTAACATTGTCCCCCACTTTCCGGGCAGGTTTTGCTTGTGGGTTTCATCTGTAGAAGGTAAAGAAGCCGTCTGTTTGCTCAAATCTCTGCCAGTTTGACATGAGTTTCCCTTGATAAGAGAACTGATGTCATGATTCTTACACTTTGCTGTTCATTACCTCTTTCACAAAATACAGCATGAGCAATTTGATCTCAGTAAGGGTTTTTCCTGGTTCTAATGTCAAAACGTTTCCTGTTCCAAAGTTTTTTGGCTCTGGACTTTTTGGCTGTATAGGTGTTTTAAAAATGATGCAAAGCATATGCTTAAAGAAAATGTTTTTCTCATAGCGGAAAACATTAGGATTTTAGTTATTCTAAATGGAAATGATTTGAGTGGTTTAGTTGCTAAATGCAGTAGTTATCAATAATTTGAATAAATGTCTGAAAATAAGAACTCAGGATAGGGATAATTTACGTAGCCTTAGCTATAATTACCCATCATGCCATAAGATGAAATAATTTTTATGGCATCTTGTTTTCTGTTTTGTTTAGTCACTTTTTCTGTGATCAAGTATTGCAGTTAAATTCAGAAAGATACAAAAATGTTTCTGTAAACAGAAGTCATTAACTTGAAAGAACATGACCAAGAATGATGAGGGTTTTAGCACATATTGATAAATCAACTGCAACTTGTAACTGTGTGTTCACAATATACCTCTCAACACCTGAAGAGTTTAAACAAACTTGCTTTTCTTTTCTGATAGCTGTTCTAATATTCTCATATGTGGTATCAAGAGGTTGCTTTGGTGGAACAATCTAGAATACCTTGAAGAGGTCATGTAATAATTTCCATGAGCAGAAGTACTAATTTGATTCTCACCTTCTTTGAGCTGTACAATTAAAAACGTGGTTGAGAAACATGAAAACACATATATTTTTTGCTTTAACTATGTTGCAAAACTTATGCCTTCATGTGGCTGCTTATAATCACTGATGCTTCTTGTGCATTAAGAATGATAACAAAGAGAAGAAACACGGGCAAGAAAATGTCATTAACTGTATCATGATCACCCTTGGAAAAACTATGCTCTACTTGGATCATATTTCTGCATTCACATCTTCTTTCTTATTACTATAAGTTAGGAAGTCTTTCTGCACTGTCTTCCCACTTTCCCTTCCACAAAGGATTCCTCTTCTCAAGATTTTCTAGTTCTGGCAGAAGACAATAAATGGGGGGACACAATGAATCTACTTACTGGAGTGCTCTGCTTTCCTTTTCAAAGAGGAGTCATCAGAGAACCCAAGCTCTGAGTAGCCAAAGAGGAAAGCAGGAGCAGAGGAAAGGAGGAAGAAACCAAGCATTTATTCATTAACTACACTAAAGTTTACCCATCTATCTACCTATTGTGATACTGTGTTTGTGTCACACCATCTGTGTCCAAGATTGTGAACTTGTTGGAGTAGAATTGGTGAGGACACCGACTGATGCACCTGCAGATGATCATTACAGAGGGGCAAAAGCTGGATCAGGTAGATATTAGTGGTCCTTGGTGTAATTTAGGGAGCCCTCCAAACCAGCCAACGCCTCTGAGAATCTCTGCAATCCCTTGGACTGTAACTCTACCTATTTTACTGCCAAGAGGTCCCTCCTCACCCCATTCACTTTGTGACAGGTTTCCAGAAAACTTTTGCATGGCTCCTGTCTGGATGGTCTGCTTTTGGGAAACCCTCCTCCCCAAAAACAGAGCTCTTGGCAACTTTCAGCCTGGTGTGAAGGGGCCATCTCAAGGTAAGGCTCTTTCGAGACTCCCTGTTGGGTTTCTTACAGCACTAAGCACTCCTTTGGCAGATTAGTTAACTGGTTTCTTCAGTCTGTGGAAATAAACATTATAGCGTGCGGATGAGCAGTATGTGAAAACCTAAGAGCTCTGTTGAAAGTCTGCTAGTGAGTCATGTAGCAGTTCTACCATCTTTAGATGGCCCCTCCATAGGATATGCCAGGCTTTGGTCATTCCTGGACCAGAATTGGGCAAAGTGGAGATTTCTTCCAGAGTGAAACTTGGACCTGTGCTCACACTGCTAATGCAACCATGTTTAAATGCAGTAAATCGTGACAGATGTGTAGTCACATAACGCTTTGGCAGCGTTATGACAGACAGCTGCAACAAAGGTGCTTAGTTGCTGGTGTGAGATTCTCCAGAGATCATCCATTAAAGCTAATAGGTCTATATGGGAGCTGCATTTCCAGAGGAGCTTTATAGTATAGTCAGCATTTTTTTCCCCACCAATTGTTTAGTGAAATATTCAGAAATATGTTAGGAATGACCACAAATTGAGAAACAACGTTTAAGCTAGTATTTCTGGCTTTGCAACTGTGAAGTCCAGAACAGCTCACTGTGTTGCTATCTATGACCATAATTAGATGGGAATCTCAAATAAGGAGTAATAAAATAGTTTCTCTCCTGCTGCAAGATACATGTGACAGTTGGAACCATTCAGTATCTTTGTAAAGCCATTTATCTTGAAGAGTGAATGTCCTCTTCAAGTTTTAAAATCTTTGTTACAAGCAAGAAATTAATTTACATTTCTTAAAGTGGTCTTTCTTATGGATGAGACCAGCAACAACTTTGCTTTTTGACAAGATCATCGCCAGCAACTATAATAAAATAAGAATTCTGGAATAAATGTTGAATCTTACAAATCATAAAAAATACTTCCAACCAATCAGTCATTAGAAAAACTGGATTATCAAGTAAAACAAATGGTTTCTATTTAAACTTATCCATAATTTCTAAGCATAAGTACAGCCGTATACTGTCTTTCAAGACTTTTAAAAAGAGAGGGAGAGGACAGGATGAGAAATAGGAGAACAAAAGGGACAAGTGTGCCGTTTAGCAGTGTTTAAAGTTAAAAAAATAGACAACAATGTAATCCAAAATATCATTTATTACCAGTTCTGTTGAGGTAACATTTTATTTTTCCAAGTAAAGAAAAATTCATGGTGGCAATTGTCTTATGGGGTACATAATTTGCTTTTTTGTTGTGATAGTCACAAGCAGATGGGGCTAGTACACAGGGGAGTTTGGCTGGGAAGTCTCCTTGCCTTGCTCAGCTCATGTTTTACTGGTTGTCTCTTTTCTGAATGTTTCTTCTGAATGTTTCTGAAAAATAAACTCGAGCTTCCAGGCTGGAGTTTGGCTGAAGGTTAAAAAAAATTATACTAACACTATGCGCCCTGTGATTTGGTACAAAAAGTTGCCCAAGTAGCCTGTAAAGAGTCAGCAAGGCAGGTCAAACACGTGTCTTCAGCCTGTTGCACGCGCCATGCACATCAGATTTGCTGCGCTTGTATGGGTCGATTTGCTTTCGTGTGTTGTGGTGTTTTTCCTGCATGCACAGGAAAGCTGAGAGCATCCAGAATGCCTCAGGCCGGCAGAGCGACTTAAGCAAAGACTGACTCCGTGGTGCACACTGTGTCTTATTGCAGTTGTGCAATGGCTTCCCGGTGCCTGTACTACTCATCGTATGCACGTGCCATTTCCGTGAGGCTTCTAGAAATTCTGTTGATTACTATTAAAAGGGGTTGTCTTTCACTCAAAGCTGTAGATTTAGAAGGTAAGCAAAGGCACAAGTAATTTCTGGAAGGTAATGTCTGGATTGATAACAATCACCCCATTTCATCATGGTCAGAAGTGAAAATAATTATTAATAAACTTACATAGTAATTTCTTATCATAAAGAAACTCTAAAAATCTTGTTTCTAAGGAAATTGCAATGAGAAAGCAAGTTTTGACATCTATCCAAAACCCCTTTCCTTAATTGTCACTTCTGAGGAAGAAGGGAACATCCTCTTCTGTAGGTGAGTGAGTGCTTATGCTGCCCTGAGCTCATCCCTCCTCTTGGCCCCGTCTGTCTATTTTCTGCTCTGAAAATAAAAATTTTCAAGAGTATGAACAAGTAGCTCATGACCTCTGCAGCTGGCTGTAATTTGAACAAGGACAACTAATAAAGTAAGTATTGGAAGACCAAAAGGACCCAGTTTCCTTCCCCTGAGGGAGGAACAGTTAATCAATCAGGCAGCATCCTAAGGTCTACGGCACTGGGCTTATGTTACAACAAACTTTCCATGCTTTTGTTTCCCCTGTGAAGTGGAGGTAGTTGCACTTTCCTATTTGACAGGGTGTTACGTGAAAGCAGATCTGGTAAAGATGTCTTAGCTAGAGAAGAACCTAATTCTACTGCTGGGTGATTGGGAGTGGTGAGACTCTGGTCCTCTATGTGTGGCCAATTTGACCAATGCAGGCACACTTCAGCTCCATCTCTGAGCACTGCAAATGCTTCATTAACACTTTTTAGTCCTCCTTCAAATATTTTGCTGTTTTCTGTTCAGTTTTGTCTGTATAGCATTTTGTTTTACAGGTGTAAAAAAGTCTGAGAGAACTTTGTTCCCAGAGAACTGATGTGGAACTTCCCTGAGCAAAAGTCCAGTCTTGCCCAGGGAAAAACCCAGGAGACACAATCCGTTGTGGTCCAAAGTAGAGCTGTCTGTAATTGTCTAACCTAGGAAGTGCTGAAGTCCAGACTGTTTTCATTTTTCTATGACTCTTCTCAGTCGAAATATATGTATGTCCAAGGCAAAAAGAATATGGTATGTCCTTAGCACTGATGACTGGTCTTGGAATTACTGACTTGTCCCCAATGTATTTCTATTGTGAGCTCACCAGTTTTCACCTGTTGTCTAAGTAGGTTTTGAGCCTCTTGCTCAAAAATGTTCTCTGTTCCTGCCTTCAGACAACAAGTGATACCTTCTCTGTGACATGATGCAAATGCTTGTGGAAAATTAAGCTAAGGCTGTTTAAACTTAATTTATATGTGGCCCAATCAGTGTGTACCATGGAAAAGGAAGATTAATGCCGTAAATCATTTTACTAGACATTCGCTTCATTGCTGTGTAAATTCAGACCAGAAACCCTGAGTCCTGGTTTATTTAGGTCAGCTTGCTTCAAGAGCTATCAAAAGCTTGACGTGTCTGTCCTTTCAACTTCCTTAGGAAAGGTGCAGATGCCTGGGGAAAGAAACCAGAGTGTAGTACAAGTTAATAAAACAACAACACACAAAGCGATGGTGAGGAGCTAAGTAGCAAAACAAATTGTAGTGTTTGATAATAGAACAAATAATAATCAAACTGCTCCGAACTTCTCCAACTAGTAGAAAGTTGAGCCGTAATCACAATATTTTTTTATTTAGATGAAAAGCAAGCAAACATTATTCTTGACAGAGAAGTGTAGGTCTTTTACTCTGCTCCATTGTCTGGAAAGCAAAGGGAACAGGATGATTCCTGTCCTGTCTGTGTATCTCTGGCTCTGTACAGAAGGCTCCAAGCCACCTGAATAAATGGTTTCTGCTCTTGAGGAGGGAGCCTGAGGGCAGGGAGGGACAGCAGGACTCTGTTTTAGAGGGTAGAAATTACCACAATGCAAATAAAAATATTAACAATATTTGAAGTGTCAAGCAAAAGGTCCTGGATGAGGACCTGTATCCTCACTAGACATTTAGAAAGAGGGTGAGGAACACAATAGCAAATCCCGTAAATGACACGGGGTGGTAAACTTGGGCAGAGTTCATGAAAGCTGTGAGAAACTTGAGAGGCACCTCGGCAAGCTGGGGAATTCACTGAACGGGACGTGGCCTGCACTTGGATATCTACAGGTCAGTGAAAAAGTCCGAGGGGAAGGACTCGGAGAGGAGTGAGAAGGATGGATGAAGGGAATGGGAAAGCTCTCATGGAGGGAGACAAATAAACGGCCTGAGTCTTTTCAAACGAGGAGGGGCAAAAAGCACGTAGAAGAATTAAAAATAAACCCCAACATGGCATAGTGGAACTTTCTACTCACCCTTTTATTTGTGAGGTGAAATATTTTGAAATTGTTTTGCTTGCAAAATCGAAATAGATTTGAATTTGAAAGTGAAAAAGTCAAAGCTTTTCTATTTTTTGCCTTGCTAAGCCAATATAGCTCATTTCCATAACTTTCATTGGAACCAAGGACTGAAAAGAAAGCATTAGATAGCATATGGATAATGATTAATCAAAAAGAATAACAGATACTGAAGAGGAAAATGAACCCTCAGCGTTACAGGCATTAATCAGTTCTAATTATTGAAAGGTAGAAGAAAACTTCCTTGCTACTTCTTGGTACAGCAAGCTGCCCATGCTGCTTTCTGCTCTAGCTACTCTCTTTGAAACTTGGGTGCTTGCTGTAGTTGGGGACAAGATACTGGAGATCTTTCCTATGACCATCTAAGGGCTTTGTCAATGCCTGTCTGTCCTGCAACCTTCTCCTTCACCACCGAATCCACATTCGGCTTCAGCTGTATTACATAAAAAGCTCCTTGTCCCTTTTTTTGAATGTTGGCCAAACTCACACAGCTGTGAGTTCAAGAAGGCGTGTTTTAAAATCCGAACGAGAGAGAGAAGGATTTAGGAGGGTAATAGGAGAACCAGGAAAAAGTAGATCTAAACATGCGCATTCCTACTGACTTGTTTTTCCTCTGGTTTAGAAAGAAAACCCTGACAAGGTAACTCTTCATCATTACCTGAAACAGATTTCAGTCCAACTCAGTAGAAGGGCGGTCTTGAAAAACCTTGAGAAATATTTGAATTAGAGTGGCTTCTTAACACATCTGACATGGTTTGCTCATGTCTAATTATAGCTACTGCTCTGCGTGTGTGCGTTTGATTTTTGCAGAGCGGCTGGAGTGGCTGTTTCGCTTGGCAGCGTGTGTGCTGGGCTGTCACCCCTCTCTTCATTCACTGAATTCTGACACTATGTTTAGAAGCACCAGCCATCCAAATTATAATGGGCCTCATACTTTGCATTGAGACTGCAGAAGTTAAAGCCAATTAAAACAAGTGCCTCAGCATTTGATTCCTTATTTATTTATTTATTTTTAATTTTACTTCATTTTAAGATGTTCTTTTAAGGGAAATTTTTAATGAAATCTATTTTGGTACGGTACACTGAAGATGCGTTTATTAAACAGGCCTATTTTTTTTCAATCTAGTACATTTCTTATGAGTTCAATGCGATTTCCCCTCAAGTATTAATTTAGAAGAAGGAGAGAATATTTCTTAAACATGGGTTTGAAGAGGAGGGAAGGAAATATCTTCCGACATGTAACCTCTTCATTCTCCCAGTAACACTGGCCGGAGCGGTACTTGCCTCCGGGCACAAGCCGGGAGAGTAAATTTACGTGTGTGCAGTCCCCTTCCCATCTGCACTGAAGCAATGCTGACCCCTGGTTATTCTTTGTGTGTGTGGGATGAGGGTTAAGGCATGAAGCTGATTCTTGAAAATTAAGCTCTACACCCAGCTCCGTGCCAGATTTTCAGTGTAGCTTTAGACAAGTTACTTCATTTCTTCTGTCTCCAAGTTACGCACCCTGCAAAAACCTGCAATAGCGGAGCTTTTAAGAAAAGATTGTTTCAGTCTTGCATCTTTTTGGTTGCGGTTTCTTCATGAAGTTTGAATAATTTCTCTTATGGGCACAACCCGACATAGTAAATAAGGCAAAATATTATACTTTCCCTGAATGGATATCGCTGTTCATTCACTCTGGAAATGGGGGACAAACACTTTGTAGTTTGTGACTAGTCTCAAGTAAGAGACAAAGCAAAAACTTGCAGTACTCTGTCAGCTGGAGAAACGGGGAAACCAGTGAAAGTACACTTGAGTCCAGCAGTTCTGGACTTTGTCTAGGTATACCATGAGCAAAAAACCTCACAAGGCTGAATTCCCCAACTTGGGAAAACTAAAAGGATATTTTGATGTTCATTAAGGAATTTAAAAAAGCCGTTTGCTACACAGTAGTGAAGGTTGAATTTGTGCTGTATTTCTGGGGCAGAAAGACAAAAGTGCTAACTCAGTCTATGATACTTCAGGAGAATGTAATTCAAGAAAGGGAAGACGGTAGATTAGATAAAGTGCAGAGGCTGCAACTGTCAACACAGAAATAACTGAAAGTGAATTTGAGGTAAGAGATATGAAGGATGAACAGCTATTAATAATAATGAGACATTGAAAAAAATCCCACAGCCGTCGGTGGAAGAAATCTGAGAATGTAATGCTATTAGAAGGATTTGTAAAAATAGTAAGATATGTTTGCAGGGGATGTTTCTCAGTCATGTCGGCAGAGTAATGGAATATAAAATGCAAGTTTCTAGAGCTGGCACATTGGAGGTCCATAAGCAAGTTAGATTTCTGGAGCTAACCAAAATCCATGCCAGAGAAAAAAACCTTACAGAAATAGCTGAACTGCTGTATCAGATGACCGCAGCTAGACTGCATTTGATATAGCATGGCAAGCAGAAACACTTGTACACATCAGTCAAGACTGGAACGTGACAGGAAGAAAGCGGAGTGGATAAAGCTCAAAGAAAGTAAGGAATTTAAGCTAGCAAAGAAAAAAAAAAAGAAGAAAAATAAATAAAGAAATAAAACCTCTGTGAAATCTAGCTACTCTTCTGATGCAATTATAATTTTCAATGGGCAGGAACCATTTTTTCTCAGTCATTGAGTCTGGGCAAGAATATGGAGGGAAAAAAAAAAATAGTGCAGGCTCAGTGGAAAAGATATTGTGCTGACTGGTTTAAGGTTTTTTTCCATGAAGTACAACTGAAGGAAGAGCTGTATGGCTGATAGCTCCCTCTTTTCTTCACAGTGAAAGTTAAAGAAATCTGTTTGCATGCGTTTGAGCAGCTTTGACCCGATTTGCAGTTTACAGGAGAAACATTTACCAAAAAAAAAAAATCATTCATCTCCTTTTCAGTATTAATATAAAAATACAGGATGCCATTATGGTAAATTGTTAACCAGCAATAGCATGAACATTTAACATAGAGTACCAAATGGCATAAAGCTCTTCCTGCATGTCCCTTGGACCTTCAGCTTCCAAACAACCAGAGTCTTAAGAAATGTAAAGGAAGGCATCAATTTTCATAGATCATGACAAGACCGAGACAAAATAAAAAAATCCCCCTATGAAATGGGTTCTTTCACATGAATACTCGTCATGTTTGCTTCTGTGCATTGAGAACCAGGAGAGTTTTACCAACTCAGCAAGACTTTATTTTTTTTTTCAGGTTCAAATGGAGAAAATTTGGCTAGAAAGACTTCCACCAGCTGTGCTGATGGCTACTGGTCATTGCATAAGAGCATCCCTCCCTCAGAGGGAGATGTGGCTTCCCTCACCGATCTCTTGGGCAGCAAACAGCTACGCGCAGGCAGCAGGTTGAGTGCGTCTCTGGAATTAGACTGGTAACCTGTGTGCCTTGGTTATTACTGTTCAGTGAGGAGTAAATATAACAGCTTTGCAGCCCACCATGTTAAATGGAATTCAATGATGTGTCATCTACAAAACCCAATGGTTTTAAGATGATCCCGCAATGTGCTGAGTAGCTCTTATAATGTTCATAGGCTCTAATTTGGGAAAGGTATTTGTGCACACCCGTGACCTTAAGTGCACAGCTCCATTCCTGTGCTTAAAGACAAAATTTCCTAAATTGGCGTCGTAATACCTCAAATTCTTATAGAAAAAATCACAGAATTAAAATGTTGATGAAAATGTGACTGTCTTGCTCTTCTTCCAGCACATTTTACCAAAACACAGTCTTATTGCTGCATGTTACACTAATAAAATATGCATGCTGTTTGGAGGGTGTAGGCTCGTGGTTAGTTTGTGTAGCAGCAACTGTTTTCTTGAGTTCATGCAATGTAATTTCCTCTCAAGAGTTAGATAACTTATTTGATACGCTTGGTCCTTTTCTAACGTGACGTAAAATTTGGCGCGAAGGGAGTAATAATCTTTTGACACCATATAAAGCTATACCTTAGTATACTCAGTTCTTTGATATCAGCAGGGGACTGAATCATGCATAATGCTGTTTCTCCTCTTGTTTCCATAACAAAATAAAATAATAGAAATTGATTTTCAATAATTTATCAACTTAAGAAAAAAAGTGCGCATTAGTAGTCAGGTGTGGGAGTTGGTATGTATTTTAATGATTCATATTCCCAGGACTGAGCTTTTTTGCTCCTCCATTCATTTTGGTACATTGAATTTGCTTAAACTCTTACCTGCTTTTCATGACTTCTATTAAAAAAATAGTTTGAATCCAGTCATTCAATCTGAATATTTGGTTTAGAGGGGATATGATGCTATCAAGTGGTCTGAAGTTTGCTCCCTTGTCATGTGAACCAAATATTTGCAGAAAGGTGCAAAACAGCTAGAACTTTGGGCAACAGAAGAAACAGCTTATGGAAAGGCAAAAGGACCTTTGCTTTTGTTCTCTTCCTTCCCTTGCCCCCCAAAGGGCTTCTGTCTCTGATCTCTCAGACGCATTTTTATTCTGTCTTCCTCTTTTTCTTCCTCAACACATTTTTTTAAACATTTTCTCCCAGCATGATTGCTTTCGCCCATCTTCCTCCTTCTGTTCACTCCAGACTCTCTGAGTGCGCTGTTTGTATTCATTGGCATCTTTCTCTTTCTGTACTGTCCCTCATCCCACTCTCGGCCTCGGGCAGAAGCACCCTTGCTGAGATGTGGGGAGGTTGCTCTACAAGCAACTCTCGGAAGGGTGCTCCATCTGCCTCCAGCCTTCACATTGGAGGCACGTTGTGGCCTTTGAAACACCAAACTGCCATAGCCTTGAATTATCCCTCCTGCTGGCTTTCTTCTGGGATGTCTCCTGCTATCTCTAGAGTTGCTTCTTCAGCGTTTCTACAAAGGTATACCTCAGTCCCTCCAGGACTTTCTGTGGGAGATTACTGAGACTCTGTCCCTGGACCCCTTCTCTTCTCCCTATCCATCCCCATTTCTCTCCCATCCCATCCTTGGATGGCCATCTCTGTGGAAGATGCTGTAATCTACCTCTCTGTGCCAGTCCTGCCTTGTCTGTCCCTTGGGTCAACTTCGCTAAAACTCAGATACACGGCCCAAAAATTTAAATAAACTTTATATTTAAATGCAAATTTCTATATATAAATTTAAGAGTAAATTATCAAAAGCCTTCTCATTTTCCTTGTGTTCCACTTTTGCATTTGAGAATAACTCTCCATATATAGTAACACAATGGTTTTATGTATAGCTTTAATTTTCCTCCTTGTAGCTTCTATTCTTTTTGTGACAGTTACAAAAACCTTAATACTGGTTAGTCCACGTGTTCACTTTACACAACTTAACAATAATGCTGCATCGCTTCCTTTTCTCTTCATATTTGTCTGTTGTCTCTAGCTTTATAGCTGAGACTTGTCTGCTTAGGAAGTTAATCTAAATTAGCTAATGGTATAACTTGAAGTGGATTAGTTTGGTTGCACTGAATCAGTTTATAGTACTTACTCAAAATTTAAATGGCTTTAATTTGATTCACTTATTCCAGTCTCCAAATGATGATCAAACAAGGTTTGGTTAGAGTTAATTCTTATGGGCTTTCCAGAAGAAGCAAATTCTAAAAAACTTGAGCAATGAGAAGTAGAGATTTGCCTTGGGATGTGGCACAGTGGGTGGTCAGAATTTAGGATAGCAAAATGACTGATGAAGCAAGGGACAGGGTATGGAATGGAAAGCTGAGTTTTCACTGAGAAAACTGAGTTCTGGTAAATTAAAATTTGCTTAAGTATAAAGCACATTTAAAGAAGTATCTGTTCATTTGAAATCTGATTATAGTATGTTATGTGATAATCAAGTGCTGTAACATTTAGAGAAACTATAAAGGAAAATATACTTGGATATAATGTGAGAAACTGTCACATGAAACTGAAACTGTTGAAAAGTAGTTTCAAAATGTCTCAGAGACCCAGACAAAAACTCATTATTTAAAATTTTAGATTTACAGTTTATTAGCTGTTTTTCCCATATAAATCAAAGCAGAACTCCACAGTCATAGGGACTGTAGAAAATATCTTCATCCCATTGTCCTATAACCTAATGCAGCATTATTAAATTTCAAATATCCTAGTAGCAATAATGAAGCTCTTACTAGGACAGTGCTTGGAGGCTGATCTTTTATAGCCATCCTACCAATTTAGGAGCACAAGGCCTATTGAAAAGTATCTTACCATTTTAAATATTATGCTTGTTAAGATAAGTTTGTAATTTTTTACCTTTTTAAAAACTGGAGTTTGCAATGCTGGGCAATGGAAAAAACACAAACCAAAAGGGGTTGTATTTAATCTACTAGAAGGTTATTTAAGTGTTAGAGGGAGAGTGCAGCATTTTTTCTACCTTGCTTTTCTTTCATCAAATTACCAATGTTTGCGTGAAACGGTACAACCCCCCAGTGGCTGATGATGAACAACTGTGTTATAGGTGAGATGTGACCTGGAAGCACAACATTCAAACCTCATCAGTTTTGACTACATGTAGATTCCTGACAGATAATTTCTGTGACTGAGCATCCTCGGTTTTCAGGCTAAAGTTGGTGCCTATTCCTGCAGTGCCGTGAAAGCAGTGACTCATGTATGCCTACATGTGATGCACCAGCTCTGAACTGGCTGGTTGGAGTCCCAGCAAGGCACCCACAGGAACAGACCCTTGGAGACCTCTGGAGCCGTGCAGTCTGTGTTTAAGCCGTGTGTGCCACTAACATTTGCAGGGCAGGTGAAAGAGAGTTTGCAGGCAAGCTGGACGCATTTACTGTGATGACATTTTGCTGATTTCCCAATAAAGTGATTGCCAAATGGATTGAGAGCAGAACGCGATGTACTGAGGAGGAACGTGGCTTGCCCTTGGCTGAGGTGGGTAGAACATGGGTCAAGGAAAGCATCTGGCTGTGGCCCACCTCCAGACCTGAGGCTGCAGCGACGTCCTTGTTCACCCGCACCTGCTGCGACATCCATCGTTTCTCAAAATGTGGAGCTTTGTAGGTACGCTACCTGCAGGTGAATGCAGGCTCGCAAAGCCACTGGTTGGTCTGTGATAGGGATGGGAAGAAAACCCAGCTCCAGTCATACTCACACCAAGTTTAATTAATACTGCAATGAACCAAAGCCCAGTGAAAAATGGTATTCAAAATAGGTGTGTGAATTTTTACCCTGGGTCCTGGAATTCTGTAAGAAATACTCTGGAAAACCAAAGATGCAAAAAAGGGAGCCTGAACCCTGGGCTATGAACCCAGCAGATCCTCATTCTGAGCTCTCTCCCATAGCCGTCCTTTCTGTTAATAGCACAGTGGTATTTCAGTGGATTAAACACAGGCAAATTAAATCACGACAATGTCCAAAGCTGTTTATTGTTCCAGATGAAAGAATTTATTTATTTGTATCCTTTCTTTTTTAAAGTAAATAATTTTCCTAGACAGTAGGTTCATATATATTTTATTTAAAAATATAACTAGTTGTTGAATTTTCTTGTGCTTTCTTAATAGATATGCTTTCGTCCTTACCCATTCACGATAAAAGCATGTGAAAGTAGGTTAATAGCCACACAATTACTTTTGCATACCTATCTCATATCTTCTCTTATGTGACACAATGATGATACAGACACTTCTGTGACAGCAAGTAGGTAACTGCACCTTCCACAGATTTTTTCTGATTCCTCCTTATTTACTGACTAAGATGATTTATGCAAGTGCAGTTTTACTAATTTATTCATAAACTTCTATGTAAGTATTTTAGAGTAGGTACACTTTCTCAATCTAATTGTGTTAACATTCAAATTCTGAGATTTATGCAGAAATGCAGACAAAATGTATTTGAAATTTGAATAAAAAGAAAGGGGACTGTGCCTTGAAGTGGTTTAGAAAAAAGGTCTTTGCCTGCATGTTTTGCTTATCAGTAAAAAGCTTCTAAAGGTTATAAACATGTCTCAAAATGAAGAGGTGTGGGAAAGGTTTCACTTTTAACTGAACAAAATTTCCACCATAAAACTGAAGTGTTGATTACTTTATTATTTCTTACTCTACTGGGAATGATACAGCAGGCTTCAGGCTTTGAAAAATTTGGAATCTGTGACTATGAATAAAGTGGTTTCCCAACCAAAGTAAAAATATTTATTTATGTTTATCTAAAATAGTTGCTCTAATTTCTGTTTCTCCATTTGCTGGATTAAATGGAAGAAAAGACGGTAGTGATTGCCTTTCAGGCTCTGACTCTAGCCATCGGTGATATTGAAATGCAATGTTACTTACAGGAAACTTTAAAATACTGTTGCAGACCTTTAAAATACTGTCATTTGGTGGTTCAATTAGCAGTTACTCATAATTTTGGTAATAAAAATTAATTTTCATAGCTATTTTTTGTAAAATGACCATACTAAACAGCAGAAAAGTGATTTTAGGTGGTTTTGTATGTCAAGTGGACTTTGTTGATCCATACTCTGTAGATTTTTTGGGCACATAATTTTGAAAATGTTTGCCTTTCTCCTTACTGTTCCCAGGTGAGGTTCATTTTGTGCCACATGGAAAACATGAAGAGGAAGGCAATGTCGAGGGCTTGTTACCAGCTGGCTGCCTGCCGTGAAGATTACCGAAGGGCCAGCGAGCCGAGAGGAAAAAGTTCCCTCTTTGGACGGCTCTACCCAGGGCTTCCAAGAAAAGTGTCAATTATTTGCTACTAGTTACTTGAATTGTCAAGAAAAAGAACCCTTGACAGCAATTTTAATTTATTATTGCAGAAGGTACTCTAGAGTCACAGCGTTCACCGTCAGACAGGTGCTTGTTCCTTAGGAAAAGCGCGCTTCTCTTCTCACAGCCTTTATCAAGAGCAACATCAAGAACACATTTATCAGGCTGAGGTGGTAAAAAAACCCCAAACCAGACAAGAAACCATGCCAACTACCAAACCCCAAAGTATACAAGTTAGTGAGATATTCAGAGCATCATTTAGAGAAGTGGGAGCAAGCCCTTTTTCCTCTTTTTCCTCTTTTTCCTCTTTTTCCTCTTTTTCCTCTTTTTCCTCTTTTTCCTCTTTTTCCTCTTTTTCCTCTTTTCCCTCTTTTTCCTCTTTTCCCTCTTTTCCCTCTTTTCCCTCTTTTCCCTCTTTTCCCTCTTTTCCCTCTTTCATTTTTTATCCTTTTAGTCCTTTTTTCTTTTTCCCTTTTTTCTTTTTTCCCTTTCTACTATTTTTTCCCTTCCCCCCTTTTTTCTGTTTCGCCCTTTTTTCCTGTTTCTCCTTTTTTCCCCTTTTTTCTACTTTACCCCCCTTTTTTTCCCCTTCACTCTCTCTCTTCCCCCCCCCCCCCCCTTTCTTTTTTTCCTTTTTTTTGCCTCACAATGACATTTTTCAGTTGTGGGACTGCTGCAATGCAGAAAAAAAGCAGTGGGTGCTTCCTTGGTGCTTGGGATGTGACTCGGAGGGGCCGTTGCTGGAACACATCGTCATTTCCATTCCTGTGCTTGTGTAACCCTTCCCCTTTCTCCCGCTGCTCACAGGCTGTCAGCTATGATGATTTTTTAATCATTCATTTCTTAGACAGCTATCCACTCGTTCCAGGTAGACCAGGATAGAGTATTGCCTTTCAGCCTTTAGAGGCACAGCTCCAGTTTCAACCAGTAAATAAAAAAAGTCTTTGTATCTCCCTGTGAAATTCATGGTAAATCTGCTCAGAATTTTTTCAACTTAACCCCATTTTTTTTTTTTTTTCTGGATAGCTCTTCAGAGATTGCAACAGATTGACTGATAATTTGTAACCTGATGGGTGGAAGCTGCCAGGGAAGGAAGGAAATCTGGGTTGAGCTTCTGCAACTCCCTATTTAAGATGATCTAAGATTAAAAATTTCTGTCTGAGTCAGTTACAGCAGGAAGTTGAGCCTACACTTCCCAAATCCCAGGTGGGTCCTTAACATTTTGGTCCAAACTCTTCAAAGTCCATTTTTGTGAAAATGTACAGAATGTCGTATTGGGAATGGTTTAATTTTATCTGTAATCGGAGTCATGGCAATGACTGACTCATATTGTAAGGGTGAGCTTGGTGGCAGATATCTTCACTGCTAGGTATCTTCTGCAGTGTATTTTATTAAAAAAATATTAATACCTAATCATTTTTACAGTAGGTAAACTGACATTAATTTGATGGTGTGAATTTGTTCATTATCTGCAAAGATGAGCACAAATGGATTTTTCAATCTATTTAAAGAAAGTCTCCAGCTGAACAAAACATTTTGTTCTACCCTCAAAATGCTTCATTACTTTATTTTGGAAATGCGAGGAGAAAAATCTGTGAATGGAATATTTCCTTCTGATTTGTAAAGTGACGTATTTTAATTTTTGTAATCTTTTTTCTCTGAAGCAGTTCACTATATTGATTTTTTTTAATTATCAGTATTAATCCACAGATTATTCAATAATTAATAAATAAAGACCCCAAATAAATTATTTCTTTATAAAACTAGAATTACTTTTGAAGGGTCTCATTTTCCTGGCCATGCAGATTTTTAGCAAATCAGTCAGAGTGTTGACACAAAGAGAGGACAAACACTGTCATTAAAAGAGAAAAAGGAAATTGTTATTTAGGTTTATGAAATAAAGCCACATTTTTCTCTGCCATTTTTCAGGAAATTATCGATGTAATTTTCTTTTTCTGTTTTTGTTATGCTGTTTCTTCTCTGGGAAATAAGGCTGACCAGATGCTTAATTCCTTTTATATGTATTAGTTACCATATTAGGTGATCTTGCTGTGATTTTTCTTGGTGTTCATTTTGAATTTGTGCCTCTCGAGGGACAAAAGCTTTTCTACAATCAGTACCATAGGTAGTAACTAGCATACAGCTAATTTCTTCCTTGTCACGAGGGTGGTGGCAAAAAACCCTAAAGATGGGATCTTGAAAAGGCACAATGTTTTTTGTGCATTGAATGTTTTCCTCCTTTCTTTTGAATTTGGTAAGTTTAAAACCAATGCTGTCTCTTGCTGGTATTACTTTAATGTATTTCACAGGGGACGGGGGCGGGGGGGAAGTGCCGAATGAGGTTTAAGTGATGAATTCCCTTCCTTGACACTTCTCATCATACAGATTTCATTTTGATGATTTGGCTAGCTAGCCAACTTTTTTAAGCAATAAATTTGGTCATGCTTCACTTTACTATATGTGTTAATAGTAATTTTGTGCATGTCAAAGAAATTATATTTGTGTATAAAAAGTAAAAAATGGCCAGCAGCATTGCTTAGCTCTGAACTCTTGATTCCAGTGGCCCTGCCCTTTGGTGAAGACTTTTGTTAGGTTTCATTAGTAGACTTTGCACTTATTTGTATCCCTTCCTTTCCCTTTCCAGGCATCTTTTGTATTTGCTCTGGACCATTTTACTTTTTGACTAGAAAGTGCATTATCTTGTTTTCTCGTGTTTTAAGTATCGAGCTTATTAGAAGGGAGGACTGCTGGTTTGTCTGCTAAGTGATGGCTTCCATCCTTTCCTGCAGAAGCTACAGCATGAGTGCAAGCTGTGCGGCTTTGTCTTATTGCCCCACTGCTGTGCCTTAACCCCATTTCAATACAATGCCTTGTATTGGATTTGCATGGCAAGGTTTTGGTAGCACAGGGGCTACAAGGGTGGCTTCTGTGAGAAGCTGCTAGAAACTTCCCCTATGTCCAGTAGAGCCAATGCCAGCCGGCTCCAAGACAGACCCATCTCTGGCCAAGGCTGAGCCCATCAGCAATGGTGGTAACACCTCTGTGATAACATGTTTAAGAAAAAGGGAAAAAACCCAACCCTGCGTGGTAGCAGCCAAAGACAGAAGTGAGAATATGTGAGAGAAAGCCCTGCAGGCACCAAGGTCAGTGAAGAAGGAGGGGCAGGAGGTGCTCCAGGTGCCAAAGCAGAGATTCCCCTGCAGCCTGTGATGAAGACCATGGTGAGGTAGACTGTTCCCGTGCAGCCCGTGGAGGTTAATGGTGAAGCAGATATCCACCTGTAGCCCGTGGAGGACCCCATGCCAGAGCAGGTGGATGCCCGAAGGAGGCTATGACCTTGTGAGAGCCTGCGCTGGAGCAGGCTCCTGGCAGGACCCGTGGCCCCATGGAGAGAGGAGCCCACACTGGAGCAGGTTTGCTGTCAGGACTTGTGACCCCGTGGGGGACCCATGCTGGAGCAGTCTGTTCCTGAAGGACTGCACCCCACTGAAGGACTGCACCCCACTGAAGGACTCACGTTAGAGAAGCTTACGGACAACTGTGTCCCATGGGACGGGTCCCACTCTGGAACAGGGGAAGACTGTGAGGAGTACTTCCCCTGAGGAGGAACGAGCGGCAGAAAAAACATGTGATGAACTGAGCACAACCCCTATTCCCCATCCCCCTGCACCATTGAGGGGGGAGGAGGTAGAGAAAGTTGGGAGTGAAGTTGAGCCCAGGAAGAAGGAAGGGGTGGGGGGGAAGGTGTTTTAAGATTTAGTTTTTATTTCTCATTACTCTACTCTGATCGATTGGAATAAATTAAATTAAATTAGTTTTCCCCAAGTTGAGTCTGTTTTGCCTGTGACGGTGATTGCTGAGTGATCTCCCTGTCCTTACCTTGACCTACAAGCCTTTCATTATATTTTCTCTCCCCTGTCCATCATATCTTTGAGTCAAGTTTTTTTTCACTCTTGTTTGGTAGCGTCTTTAGCACATTGAACAGTGCCTTTAGTGATCCCTAGGGTGCCTAAAAATGTGTGCCTAAAACCTACTGCAACATGTGTGGGTTCTTTAGAGTTTGGCATGTATTTGCTGCGAATGGCATTTCAGTGAGGTGGAGACCTCTCCTGACTCCATCATCTCCCAGGGAGCCTAAAAGCAGGAGCAAAAGGCAGCACCAAGTTCTTATGTCGTTATTTGAGCAGATGGTCTCTCTTCACAGAAATGCCTCCTAATTCCTACTGATCTTGGTAAGAGCTGGTACATGTTCAGCATTTCTGAAAATCACAAGCAAGAGATTTAGGAGGTTGACTCTAGCACCCCATCCATCTAAACCAAAAATGTTGCTGTGAAAACCAAGTAACTTCTATCACTGTCTGAACAAGGTTCATTGTAATGACTTCAAAGTATAACAGTTTGGGTTCCCCATCCCCAATCTTACTGATATTTTCACACTAGAGATTTCTCATTAAGATATAATAATATTTTTTAGAAGTCCTTTTCAGTTTGAGTTTAATTTGATTAGAGTTACATTCTTGGAAACATTTCTTAGGTGTTTAAAGAGCTGCTAGCAGTGCCATGCTCCAGCTCCATTTCCTCAGCCCAGCAGAAGACTGCGTACGACGTGCTGTGCATGTGAAGTGGATCAAACGCTGTGAATTGCATTGTCATCCTTTCTGAACTAGAACGGTGCCGTCTCAAGCACAACATCACACATCCCTTAGTATGGATATTTTGGTGAGGAATTTGGGTCCTCCTTCCCGGGGAAGTGGCCAGGGAAGGTGGCTGCAAGGATTCATGCTTGCGTGCCAGGCAGCCTCCTTTCCTGAGCTGGAAGAAGTCCAGAGGACTCCAGTCGAACAGGCTGTGAAAAGCATGCGGAGGAAAGTGTGGTGGGGTAACAGTTCTCCACTAGTTCTTCCAGTTTAAACCTTCCAGAAAGTTAATGCAAGTGACAGCCTATAATCATTTGAGGGAAAACAGCTCTATGGCTTGGAAGAGTGGCTGATACAGACTTCAAAGCAAGCTGGTAGCAGGATTGTGCCCACAGCTTCCAGAGGACTGCCCATGACCTGCAACTGTGAGTTTGGAGCTGCTGCCTTTGATTTGAAAAACAAAGGAAAAAAGTGGGGAGGGCTCTCCTCAGCCCTGCCCTCCAGAAGAAAAAACTCAAAGCAGCTGGTATTATTTGAAACTCTAAAGATTTTATTCTGTGTGGATGACACACAAGTTAGGGAGGATGAGAGAAGAACTGTGGTTTATACTTGTGAATTTGCTTAGAATAGAAAACAGATTTCGCACTTGAGGTGAAATAGCAAGATATTCGGGTGTCTTTAGAATGCTGTCTTTGGATATGATATCTGTGTGAAACTGTATTAGAACATCAGTACACAGAAAATAAATGGGAGAATGGCAAGGGGTAAAATAAGTACGTTGTTACACTGAAGTTGCCACTAGGTTATAATTTCCGGAAACCCAGGGGATCTGAAAAAATGGAAATTGGTAGAAGTAAGCTTGAACTAAATGAACAAAATGAAGCATGCCCTGGAATGTCTAACACCACCCCTCCCCTCCAAAAAGCCAAATCCTAGAGTTTTAAAATTCACTCAGGAAGCATAAAATAGAAACATTTAATGCGAATAATAATAACAGCTTTCAGGTCTTGTCTTTAAGAATTATTTACAGCACAAAGCCCAAATTTATGCCTGCTTTCCCACCGCGTGTTTCCAAACAGCATGTTTTAGTTTTGTTTTAAGTCTGATTTTTAGCCTAAAAAGTGTATGAGTGAGGTAACATGGCTGTTAAGGAGGCTGATATTCTGAAAAGAAAGATATTTTCATGGACAGAGAGTACCATATTATTGAAAAGTTTATGTTTCACCATCAGAAGCTCTGGTGGTAGCTGCTCAGAAATGTCCTACCTGAGGTGCCCGACCCCTCAAATTGCTATACAGACAAATTATGTTTTCAGAGTTGAGCCTGTAATTCACATCAACATCAAAGCCTGAGGAAGTGGTATAAATTCACCACTTGCTTAAATTCAAATCTGCGAAAGACAGGAGTCCCAGATACCCCTTCCTCCTGCTGGCCAGGGTTTCTGGGCGTAACATCTTGCATCTTCTCGTGCTCTACCCATCTGGCAGCAAAGCTGGAGTGAGCTAAAACAACCTCCACCTCACAGCGAGGTTGGTCCGGTGAGTGGTGTTCAGAGCACATCAAACTCAGGCCTTGTGGGATTTGCCCTCCTAGGAGATATGGTAGCTTTTTGCATCCAGGAACACAGGCGAAGGCCGTGGTGCTGCACCTCTGCAGATAACAGTTGACTACTGGCCGTGCTGGCTCAGGAGGTGAGAAACCTGAGCACTATTCCTTCCCCAGCCTGAGGTCTGCCATTTAGCCAGGGAGCACCCTGATTGATAGGATGGAAGCTGTTATGGACCCAGGGAATGGGGCATTTTTAATTTTTCTGTTAAAAAAACAAGGATTTGAGCAACCTGGTCTAGTGGGAGGTGTCCCTGCCTATGGCAGGGGTTGGAACTCGATGATCTTCAAGGTCCCTTCCAACCTAAACCATTCTATGATTCTATGATTTAAAGTTTCTTTGGGCTAGTGGGAGAATTCAAAAGCCTGTCAGCCCTTGGCATAGGTCCTGGGGCTCTGATGTTGCTGTTATGGCGGGGTTAGTTTCTCAGGAGAAGTGGGATGTGGCTTTCAAGCTCCTGGGCTGAAGACAGCACTGAATCCATGTCTCCCCTCTCCTAAGTAGCCTAATACCGTGCAGCTGAGCAAATGGCAATTTCTGCCCTGTGGCTGAAAAGAGAAGAGGGATTTCCTCCCTGGTTTGGAGGAGGCCTAAGTTTCCTCTTGCCCTCCAGCAGAGGAACATGGGCAACCCCAGATCTGGGCACCACTGTGCACCAGGGTTAAATCCAGAGCCTGTTCTGAAGTCACCTTCCAACCATCCGTCAAGCGTTTTGCTCTTGTATTTGCCAGCATGTGGTCCCACCTGGCTCGACAGCTGCCTGCTGGGGACCCCTCTCTGGCAGGCCACCTCCTTCCTCTGCCATGTAAGAGACACGTAGACCTCTGCCTCAGGGCTGTGCAGTCCTCTCTGCATACGCTGCAGGTACCTGCGCGCTTGCAGAAAGGCCCTTCGTAGAAACAGATGTTCAACTTTGATCACAGAAGTTAAATTTGTTGGGGTGGCTCACATCAATGCCAACGACTATGGTTTTGTAGGGTGAAGATCTAGATCATAACAGCTATATACTGCTGAGAGAATGTTTGCTTTTTTTGATGCCTATTTTGAAATAATTTCTGAAGATTATTTTAGTGTTGGGGAGATGGTATTTGCTGCTAAATAATAAGCCAGAGCTTCAAGCATTTGCTGAAGGTCAAATTTTTGCTCGGTATAAATTTATGTTGCTCCATTAAAAGCAGTATGTCTGTGTCTGTTATCAACACCTGAAAGATCTGGTTTGGAAACTTGGGCAAGGGCGAAACAATTAGTGTGTTAGTGGAAAAAAAAAAGTTAATGAAAGAAATAAAAAATACGTGAGAAGGAGACAGAGAGGACTGTGGAACACTGTGCATGAAGGCTGTACAAAGCGCCTCTGCAGCATTTGTCTTCATTGGAAGAAGGAATTGAGAGCTGCAATAGATTACCGAGAGCTCCCATTTACCTCTGCAAATTCTTTTGCTCCTGGAAATCACAAGATACTCTGAGAAAGAGACATCAAAATGTATTAGTGAAGTATACAGAGATGTAATGGGTCTTGATTCATTATGTAGTCAAGTATATTAAAATGTTGCATTATTCATGTTCCTTCAATGTGGTTTGCCAAAAATATTCCCACAGGGCACTGCTATTTCATAATACATTGTTTTGGATTAGGAGATGAAGTTCCCAGGTTAAGTTATTCACTGTTAATGAAAACACCACTCAGTATATACGGCTTGAAAATCCATTGTTAATTAACAGCATTCAATTCTTAATTGTCTTTTTACCAGTTCAGTTGAAATCATTGACACAAAATACATTGTTAAACTGCTTAATCAATCATTGTAGAAAAATAGAGGTGTTTGATAGGGACATTCTAGTACAAAGTTTATGTGAAGCTTCCCCATTGAAAGCTTTGGAGGCTTCTATTTTTTTTAAGCTTATGTTACAAAAATGAGATTTCATAAACTTTACAGTCCATACTACATTAATACCAAAGACAATAAAATACAGGGGGAGAGAGAGAAAGAGACGAACACACACACCTTAAGCTTTAAGTGCCCTATTCACAAAAATATAGCTTACACATGCGCATGCCCCAGTGGCAGAAAGTCTATTTTTTTTTTTTGTGAAGGACACAAAAAAGGTTTAATTAGGGCCCTGAGCTGCTGTTCTAATTAATGCAAACTTTTGTTAAACTGCAGCAATGAATAATAGGGTGGCCCAGTAAATTACAAGAGCAAAAAGCAGGTTTATCCTCAGAGGGATGCTTTGCTTTCAGCTCATGCGCCTTTTGCTAGGACTGACACAGGTGGGTGGCCCGTCGCTACCGATGCCGCGCTCCCCCCGGCTCCTCTGCTCTAAGGCTTCTCTCTTCCAGTGGAGCTGGGGAGCCACCCTTCCTTAAAAATGCTCAGTACCTCTCATGTGTAGCCTTGCAGGGGGGGTGTGTGTGTGTGTGATGGATGAACTGGAGTGCTCGGCAGCTGCTGATGCTGGGGCAGAAGAACGAGCTTTGAAAGATCTGCAACAAAATTAGTATTATTTCACAAAAGTTAAGTGTAAGTAACCTTTACCGAGTCGGCAGAATCAACCAGCCCAGGTGGAGGGAACAAAAATCCATATTCTGCACCGTTCCTTACATCATGCTGCTTTGTGAAAGCCTTCTAGGGAGAACGTTCAGAGCTGAAACAAAAACCTCTCTTTCCATCCAGCCTGATCTGCCAGTCCGTCCCTGGTGCGCAACCCTTTCCCCACACCATACGCTGCCCACCTCAGAGTGAAGGACAGCTGGAGGACCTGCAGAAACCCCACTGATCAGCCACACACTGTGAAAATTAGCAAGGGGCAGTTGTTTCAGAAAAAAAAATCGAGAATCGGTGTGAAATTAATGTGAAAGCTATATCACAGTGCAAAATTTCCACCTGCCCACTAAGTTTCTCCTGAGGTTATTTTTTTTTTCTCTTCTATTTTGACGTAAATGTTTCTGTACAAAAATGCTTCAGATTCTCTTCATTGTATTCTTCCTTTCTGGAGTAGGCAGGTATAATAAAACAAAATTAAGGCTGCAGCTTCTTCTCCTTTGCTGACAGCAATGCTGTTCTTGATGGGCCTGCGCGAAAGCCCACCAAAAGCAATGCTTTTTTCAACAGGTAGTATTTTATGCACGCTGGGCCTGACTGAGTGCTCCTTAGCACTGGGCAATGCCGCACCGTGTGAGCGGCCCCTCCAGGAACGTGTCCATGACACTGTGACCGTGCACACCAGCTCCCTGACTCACATGAGCGTTGCCTTGCAAGCAATGCAAAGTGTCGCTGCCCCGTTAGTTTTAAAGTTGTCAAGTCGGAATGTACAGGATTTACACGGATTTACAACAGCCAAGGAGCTAACCTAAGGTAAAGAAAGTTGTTAGGGAACCACTCTCCTGAGCATGGGTGGCAGGGACCGTGTGTTTAGCTGAGAAATCCTGTTGAAGCATGTACCCAGGGATGTCGCACCATCCGTGACTCTGCAGGACCGGCCAAGCACCGGCGCTGTCAACAAATTAATTTTATTGATTACGGCTTGAGATGAGATCCAGCTGTTTCCTTCCCAGCTGAGTAGCTAAAATCTACTTGCTAAGGTGCAACATTTGGTTTTCAATGGCTTGTGCTGTTCGCGTAGCAAGCTACTCCACTGAAATCCCATAGTTTGGTTGGGGAGAAGGGAGAAGTTTCCCTAGATATTGCACATAAAGGATAATATGTCCACATGAAACATGCTCGTTATATTAAGAGTATACAGGAAATTCTGTTTTGCCGTGAGTTTGCCACAGCCTAAATTTTAGGTTGGACTGCCAAAAAAATAACCAGGAACAGTTTGCCTTATTTGTAAACATTTTCACAGTATATCAGTAATTATGTTACAATTTCTCTACCCTGCCCTCTGCCAGACTTATGGCTTTTTAGAGTCAGTGAAACAATCTGTTTGGCAAACAGTGAGGTACTCTAAATAGCTGCCAGTCTGGTACACTGAAGAAAATGTCATGCACTAGAAGAGCCGTAGGTATAGGGGAAGAAAAATCAATATTACACTCCAAATATTTGAAAAGAAATGCCTACTCGACGGGTAATTAGTTTTTGCATCCCAGTATTTCTAGAACTCTGTTTCTAAACCTACATTAATTACACATCTATGTACATTATTTAAAGTTCTTTACTACAGTACTTTTGTACATGCGGTGTTTATTACTAAATGTAAAGAGAAAGTAATTACATAAGGCATATGTACAGTATTGTGTTGGATTGCAGATCCCTCTGCTCACCTTCATTTTAAAGCTGCAAGGCCCATTTCATAGAGTTACCCAGTTTGTGAAACTGTCCTGAAATACGTAAAAACTGAAGCCAAGGCCCATTGCTTTGATGAGCATTAATTTGTCTTTCCTTTTAAATCTCTTGTGTATATATTCTCATTACTTTTTTTTTTTTTTTTGGTTGATGGGAATAAACCTGGAGTTCTGGACTCAGAGACATGCCGAAGAAGCCAGCAGTCATTACCAGGGTGGGGATCGAGATTCCACCATCAATAATGGGTATTGCAGCTTTAACCCATGCCTTTGCTTAGTCTGTGAATCTCTTGAGTTTAAATTGGACAGGTAGATATTTCGCATCTTAAGTATTTATTTTCCTGTAATTAACAAGGAAGAAAAAAAAAAGGCGTGTTGGAGAAAGAAAGGGGAGCAAAGAGGGAGAAGATAAAGGAGGTGGTGTGGCCCTTACACCTCCAGTGGTTCTACACTTTGGACTCATTCTCCAAGTTGGCCACATCACCATTTCTTTCATTTTGGTCTTCTTGATTCTTTTCCTCCTCTTCAGTTTCCAGCTCAGCGTGCTGGTCCAGCTTGCTGGAAACAGACCATGTCAGGGGTAGTTCTGCTCGGCTGGCCATCTCTGCCAGCTCTTTGGCACTGTAAACTGGTGTGTTGGTCTCATATGTTTCGTGAAAACTGTTGTAGTCAACTTCATAAAATCCATCCTCCAGAGTGAGGACAGGGGTGAAACGGTAACCCCACAGGATCTCACTTGTAATGTATGAACTTCGAGCTTGGCAGGTCATTCCTGTAACAGAGAAGGAGTAAGTGCTGTAATAAGGACCCGCTGCTTTCCCAAATCCTTGATCATTTATTCATACAGGTAGAGAAGTGTTTGCAAAAAGACATATGCCAGAAAAGAAATAGGTTTGACATCATATGAGGTTGAGCTGAGAAAGCATTTGCACAATGTGTAACCTATTTGATGCCCTTTCCTTCTGTGTATGTGTACAATAACAAGTGGCAAGTCTGTGAACAAAGATTAACATTTCTTTATCAAATGCAGTTCTTCTTCCTGTATTTCATCAACAAGTAACTCACCTGCTGACGAGTCTCGGATGGCTTATTGAGAGCGTACGTGACTTGCATCGTGCCATCCTTTGGTCGCCCAGCATGTAACGAACCCATGCTGCCACGTTCAGCACTTGCCCAGCCTAACTGAAGAACTTACACAAAAGCGTTTCTCTGCTGGAGCTGACCCCTGAGCCTGCGATCCATGGGTTGACTTGGTTCCCCTAAAGGTTGGAGCCACATTTAGTTATGCTGCTTTGAGGTTTGGGCTGGTGGCCAATGCACAAACATCAGCAAAACTCCTGAAGGACATTGTGACAGCATGTGGTGTTGAATTCAGACAGCTGGGACTAACTTTGTTACCTTCCCTTCACAGCTCTGCTGAACATCACTCTGAGAGCTGCTATAGGGCAAAAAAATCTGTAAGATACTGTATTTTGTTAAGAGGCATGGAGAGAGGTGGCTGTTCCAAGCTCAAAGTGTAGTCTAGAGTGTCCTCTGGGTGAAGAAACACTTGGCCATGGCAGGGACCTTTAACTTGGGGAACCTGCTCCATCTAAGACAGACAACTCAGAGAAGCCCTACAATAAAATTCCGATGCTCAGGAGTGGAAGGAGGAACCCAGCTGACCAGGAAAAAGGTCAGGAGAGGTGAATTTAAGAAGCAGCAGCAGCATGCTGCCAACAAAATGGGGGTACATGAAGAGAATGTGACAGTTTTCCTTTAATTATTTGCACATTATTAGGTATGCATTACTAAGCAAACTTCAGTGGAACAGTATATGCTGAATACTTAGTAAATACAGCTACACAACTCCTGGACAAGCCTGTCACACGTCAGTTATTTAGAAGGTAATCATAAGAAACTCAAAAAAATGTTTAATTTGGGGGACACAAGTGGCAGTCCATAGAAACGCATGTTGATTCTCTGCACTGCTGGAATCATATAAAGTCACATGGAGAGTCTTAGGAAGAGCGAACATTCGCAGTTTAATGTCTCTGGTCTTTTTCAGGCCTGTGCAGATAATTCTGCCCTCATTTTCTCGTGCCTCCTCTTCAAGCCGAGATCGCTTGCTTCTGATGAGGTGAAAACTGCTGTTTCTTGGTACTCTGTCTTTTTCACGTATAACATTACGTTTAGAAAGACATTTACCAGCTGCTACCACACTGTGGTACTTCAGCCCTTCTCCAGCGTTTGCCTCCACTTGCTGCAGTGCCTCAGATCCTGTGGAGGGACGACTGTCAGGGAACGCTTTAGCGTCAAAACTGCCGCACCGTACCTACCTGCTACAGCCAGGCAGGGAACATACTTCTACTGTGCTTGCTGATCTTAATTTCTCTTCCCTTATGCCTGACAGAAATACTGAAGCCTTTGTTTTTCTCAGTTTTGCAGGACAAGACATGCTTGCATTTCAATTCTCAAGTAATGCACAAATGGAAATAAAAAGGTCTTACCATTTTTCTGTTCGTTTCACAGGTGGGAAGGGCGGAAGGATACAAAACCATATGACAAAATCACCTCCTGTGAGATTTCTTGTGCGATTTTTAGTCTAAAGGAGATCTTCTTTCCCACAAAATGACAGAGGGAGAGGAACCCGGAGGCTCACAGAGTGCTTTAGGTATGAGAAACGCACTAGTTGTGCAGCAGCTTCCCCAAAGGGTCATTTGCTCTCTGCAGTGCTCTTCTGGGCAGATCCAGAAGATAGTATCTCCCTGCCCCAGGAGGGAGGCATCAGCAGCCTGGAGGCAGAGAGGACCAACAGCACCCAGTGCTGTCATGGTGCCCTCCGTGCTGTCTCAGGCACCCTCTGGACTGGTCTCCTACCAGCTCCTTTGCTGCTCCTTGGAGGTGTGCTGAGACCAAGGACTCTTGGATGGGTTTGCCCAAAGGAGAGTGCTGTTCCTAAGACACATGTGTTTCTGATCCCTTTCTCTGCTGCTGAAATTTAACTTCGAAGTGAGTGGGAAACCTGGTGTTTACATTACAAGGGCAATGAGGTTAAATAAAAAAAAGTCCCTTTGAAACAGACCAAGTTCTCAGGGATCCTGATGGTTTGAGTGGAAAAATTCATTTGACTGACGGGAAAGAGGGGGACAATTTTCTGCAGAAGTCAAGAAGATTAATTGAATTGCGTTAGAGTTACAGCTCATTAAAAACAAACCCTCATCTGAAATTTTGACCTGTCTCAGTTTTTAATTGAGTCTCCCATTCAACAATGACTTAATATCTGTTCCTTTTCCAGAGCTAGACAAAATACTTCCAGAGTATTGAAAGAGTTAGGATTTTTCAAGCAAATAAGTTGAAATCAGGAAAAAGACTTTATCTAGTGAGGGATGCGTGTATGAGAGAGACCTTACTGTGCTCTCTAAAGGTTTGAGAAAGCTAATACAGAAAAAAATTGTAAGTGGATTGCAAGGATTCCAAATTAAAGTGTGCCACTGTTGTGGAGACCCTTGAAGTGATTGCCAGTGCACCCGTGTGGCTCTGGAAGCAGAACACAGAGATTTCTGCAGTTCTGCATGGTGCAGCTTTACCAGCCTCAGCCTGTGCTGCCTCAGAAGTCCTTCAACTCCACAGGCAGCAGAGCTTCTGGACTGTCTTTCCTACATTTCAGCCCTTATCATGTATTATGGTCTAATTTACACATTTCATTATACTCCTTGGTTTTAATTGTCTTGTAAAAGGAAATACAACTTTTATTGTTTGCTGTAAGCTCTGAACATGCTCTTGGTTGACAGGGGAGGCTGCATCTTGAGTGAGGGCATCTTAGGCTTTAGGTTTCCAAGTATTGTGTGTTTTATTCAGTAATCGTGTGGTTTACTTGTAGCCGTAGATTTGTTGCACAACGAACTTAAAAACAATTGTGGTTTGACATTTTGACTAGTGTCTCATTCTAATTGGATTCCTTCAGGGCAGATGAGAGCTGGGAAGCCTTTGGAGCTACTTAGCTCAGCATTAATTGGACTTTTTCAAAATAAGCTGGGAAATTAAGAGACCCAAACAATTCATTCTAAATTAATTAAAACTATAACTGGAAGGAATGGTCTATTTGAGAAGGAGCGTCAAAGCCCAATGAAAACCTGGAGGCTGGACTCTCAGGCTCCACAGTGATGGGCATGGAGCAAAGCCAGGGCAGCGGGAGGTGACGCAGGAGCATTCCCGCTGGACTGGGCAGATGCCTACCCTGTCCCATCCCGTCCCATCCCGACCTATCCTGGTGCAGTGGCTGCGTGGGTCCCCACATCATCTGTCCCCTGGCTCGGGGGGACGGCAGTGGCAGGATTAGGCTGCAGTGTGGTGGGCTTGGTGCTTGCACCCATTCACCTCACTGCATACTGTATTTTACATGCTGGTGAGACCTCTGATGGTTGCCCTTAATTGCTGTTCTCACTCCTTTAAACTTGAAGCATTTTTAATGAGGTAATGAGCCTTTGTATATGTTGCAACTTTCTGTTAGGTCTTGATGACAGCTTTTCGGTCTGTTTGTTTTATGTTTGCACAGGCTGCGGAATCACGGCTGAGTGTTGTGCAAATACTCGATTGCTGGGCAAGTTACCTAAGAAGTACAATTAATTGCCATCTTACTTCACTGTGGGGTTTTTTATTATGTTTAATGTTCAGTTAGAGCTTTGTGGACTGTTACCAGCGTCATGAGAGTTGCCACTTCTCTGTGAAAGACATGCACCACAGTGGATATCGTTCCTATCTCTCCCCTGCCCCCAGTCCTGGGTCAGAACTACGCAGGCAGAGTTGCAAGCTGAATTTTGGTCTTTGTTATATCGGAGGAAGCAAACTAAATTATAGAGATTTGGTGAAGGAGACTATGTTTTTTTTTTTTGAGGCAGCCAAGCTAACATGGCAATATATTTATCATTCTGTTTTCAAATGGGAACAAAAAAGGTCCTGCTGGCAGTGCTGGGATTAGCTCCATGTACCTGGAATCAACAATTAAACCAGTAGCCAGCCTGAGAAGCCACTTTCTGTCGACGTTGAATTCAACACACAGCTGAGCTCCTGCCACAGGGCACCTGTGCTGGGGCGGGGATGCTGCACATCTGCCCCCCGGGTTAAGCTATAGAGAGCTTTGTTACTTCCATGACATTACGTCCTGTTTGCTTCAACAAGAAGGTGGGACCATGGTCTGGCTCCTAATAACATGTGGGCTGTTCCTCTCCAGAGCACGGGCTGCGGTGGCTCCCTCTGCCTGACTGGGAGAGTGGACACTATTTCAGTGCACCACATCAGCAATTTTCCTTGCAGCTAGGATGAAAGGGTTTATCAAGCTTAATATTTGCACCATGCAGTCTACGAAAATGACAGAATAATTCCCTGAAGCTGTTGCCGATATGCGGGTAAGGTTACAACCCCACCTTTGACTGATTAGAATTAATAACAAAGTTGATGCCACCTCCAGATTCATTGCTCTTGAAAAGTTGCCCTGTGCAGTTATTTTGAGGTTACTGTTTGTTCATGCTGTCTACTGTTATTTAAGCTTACGCTTCGTACTGTCTTACAGTGCTACAAGGGTTTGATGTGGTGACCCAGAGTGACTTGATGCATTTCCTCACAGCACAGTTAATTTAAGATTTCATGGTAGCTTACACAATAATATGTTGTGTCATGCACTCTTACCATATATTATTTCACTTTGTGATGGGAGCCATCAAGAATAAAATCCTATAAAAAGTTAGGGGGAAAGGGGTACTTCAGAATCATGGAATCAAACACGTTTGAGCCAAAATACAGTGATTTTCATCTCTAGGTCAGGCTACTGCAGATTACACATACAGACAGCCTCATTCAGCTTTTGTTTTACTTGGGGCTGTCTTTATTGCAACAGGACTTTTTATTTTCAAATTCCACTCCTGTGATAAAAAAAGAATGAAATGAGAGGGGCAAGAATTACAGCCCATTACTGACTGCATGTTTTTGGCTGACAGCCATGATGTCAAGCTGATTTCAAGGTTCGACGATTTTCTGCTGGGAGTTAGCAGAATGGGGCAGACTTTCCACTGCAAAAATCAAATAGGGTATCCCATAAGAATGACCAGTTTTCAATCACTGGATGGGCAGTTCACTTCACAGTTCAGTTTGGGGTAAGACCTCAACAGTAGAGAACTTGTGTGCACAGAAAACAATGCTGTCCCCATTTCTGGGGTGAGTGGAGTTTCACTCATGAACAGAATTTGGTCTGGGACCTCCAGCTGGGAGCTGAGACTTCCATGTGCGTGTGTGATGCTCGTATTAAATTACTTTCACCCTGTCTTTATTCATAATTTCCTTTGCCGAGGTATCTCTGTAGAGATTTTGATCTTCTTTATCAAAAGTTCATTTGTATGAGAAGAAATTTTTAAAAACACAGCCAAATGTAGGAATTTCGCTACCCTTTGAAATCAGTTCTTTTAGCCCCTGTGTCAGTGCTTGTGATGAAACTAGTTTACTGTAGGAAGTATGCAGAAGGGGAGATGCTGACCCGTAGTGTTAGGGCTGACTTTTGCACCTTGCCTGGGGCAAGGGTGAGAAAATGAGAGAATTTTACTTAAACACTGTGATAACGGCATTAATATTGAAGTAATTAAATGAATGTGCACCAGAATGGTGCTCAAAAAAGCTACAGTGACTTTATAGGTTTGTATCTGAGCACTGCTCCTGTGTTCCTTAAGTATCTCTAAACAGCGTCCTACAAGGCAGAGAGATGGTCTCTGCCCGGATGACCTTTTGGTCTCAAATATATTTGGTGCAAGATTTGTCAGTCTGCTATTTTTAGATGTTAAGGAAAATGAGAAAGCCATGTATGCTATTAAAAACAAGCAAAAGGCTAGGAGTCAGGAACTCCTGATTGATATCTTGATTCTCCTGCAGATATTGTGTGGGCTTTGGCAAATTACCTAGCTTTGCTGGGTCTGTTTTATTGGTGTGTCACAAGGGACATGCTGAGATTTAAAGGAAGTAGGTGTGCTTGCAGTATATTCTCTTCCTCATCTAGACTTTCACTGTCAGGTTTGTACTAAACAATTCTCCCTGGTGTGAAAATGATTGCCTCAAAGAAGGACAGAGATTTAGAATAAAATTTCCATAGTACCACCAAGTTATTGTCAGAAACATTCCATATCATAGACATATTCATATCATTAACATAGTTAATCAGTTCTTCTTAATCAAACTAGAAACAAACAAACAAACAAGCAAACAAAGTCTTATTGTACCCTGAATTCACCTCTTCATGTAAAGCCCAAAACATCAGTTCTCATTGCTGGAAAAAGTTGCAAATACTGTGTTCTGGTAAGATATTCTCACCCTCCTTTCATATTTATGTACATCTGACAAGAAATTAGTGTTTTTTTCCATTTTATTTGAGTAAAAAGCCAATAAATACATATAACCTCTCTTTCAGAGCTAGCAGTGGGAAATTCCCAGGGGTTCTGATAATTTGATTCAGAACATACCTGGAAATTGGATGCTTATCTCATCCTGAGCAATATCTAAAGCTCTTGAAAGGAGTAAAAAATGGACAGGTGTCTGTGAGCATTTTCAAGGTATCTTTGCTGGGAATCTGTGCATGACTTCCTCATGTTGTAGGTTATGAACGGTGTGCATGTCTTCTCCACATCCAAGCTACGTTGCAGCATGGCCACTCCTGGTGCTGGTGCAGGGACTGTGTGTGCGAGTGGGAGAGGAAGGGGTCGGGACAGATTTTTTACCCCATAAGAATATAAGGAATTAACTTTCGTTGCTTTTTTGTTGGTTTTCTTTTTCCATTTTTAATGTTAAAACTGGTGCTTTTTTATTTTCCTGTAAATTAAGTAATTTGCTATTTCTATTTTTGTATTTCTTATTTAATCAGGGAAAGAAGCTGATCACTATACTTGAAATTTTATAGCTTTGTTCTAATGCCTATCTGTGAATTCTGATCAGAGGTCCTTGTGGTAGCTGCTGCCTTCGTCTCACAGCTGATGGTGGGACCAGGGACAAGCTCCACATCAGAAAATGCAAGTTGCCATGGAGTGGGCTGGAGCGGCTGGCCTGACCACCACTAACAGTAATAAAATCACAACCCCTGTGGGAGAAGGTATTATTAGGTCACGTTTGCACAAGAGGTGAATAAGCATAGGCAACTGAGCTGGTGAGAAGCCACGTCATCAAGTCAGTGGGGCTTTCTGGCACTCCCAAATCTATTTATTTCTGAACAAGATGAAAAACAATAACAAGTATAAAAAATTGGAATTGATATTAAGTTAAATTCTTAAAGCTAAGAATTCTTAAGTTAAACAAAGCCTGACGTGGATCAGTCAAAGCATTCTGTTCTCATTCTGACTGCTGCAAATGTGATATACTGTACAATGCAGCATCTTAATTAGAAAAAGTTGGCCATGTTTCAGTCTTTTTCAAAATATTAAAAAAATGCGCATTTTTCCCCCCAGTAGGAGATTTCAATGCCAGTGAAATGATATTTTCCCATGGAAAAATGCTGAGTTAGAAATGTTTGATTTACTTGGTTAATATTTCTCCTATCAGGAATTAAATATACTTCACTGAGTATTTTGGGTCTAGTTTCTTGCTTTCTAACTGCATGTAGCTTAGTCTGAGAAATGGTACATGCATAAGGCAGAAAAGCTTGTCTGATTCAATCTCAAATGTGCTGCTGCTTTTAGCTAACAGTACCATATACATTCTGAATAAACAGCTTCTCAAAGAGATGGTACAATTGCTATTCAGCCAATATTTAACCTTCATTTAGCCTTATATTCAGGCCATGCCCAGCAAATCAAGCTGCCTGATGTGTATGAATTTTAATCATTTTTTCAGCTGTGCTTTTTTAAATGGATGATGATTACATTTTTCTGACAACTAAATCTGTGGGAATTTAATATATCAAATAACACAGTGTCTGACCAGAGAGAGAAGCTTGTTCCAGAATTGGCACTCGGAGTCCTTGGAAACGGGAGTCTCAATTCGGTGGAGCTGGAACACAAAGTACCAGGATTTTGTACCCAAGTCTGTGTTTGACTGTTGGGATACATTTATAGATTTGGTGGTTTCTCAGACATCCAATCAGCACCATGCAAGTGCTTCATTTCTCCTAGCAGATACCCGCACAGAAGGATATAGGGGAATTTTGTTTTAAAGAAGCTGTGGTACACAGTTGTATCTTCGGTGGTTCTGCTTTCAAAACACGAAGTGCTGAGTAACCAGAAGACCCATCCTGACCTTTTAAAATACATTGCTATTGATCCATGGGCTTCGTCCTGAATTCTGGCCTGTAGATGGGATGCCTTCCTCCAGTGTGGTGCGCAGGCAGCCTCTTCTGTGATTCCCTGACAAAGAGCCAAGAGCAGGCAACAGAGGCACCAACCTCCAGCTGAGCCGCCTGCTGCTGCCTTGCTGGAGAAGGGTCTTGGAAGGTTGCACTAAGCAGTGCAACATGAACCCATCAGGGTGGAGGTACAGCATGGAGCAGAGAGGATCCCAGGTGGCAGGGGGTGTGGAGAAGACCCCTGGCAGTACGTTAAGGCTAATAGTCCTGTTTATGTTTTTGGACCTATCTGTCTCTCTTGCTTGGTTGCTTCCATAACAGAGGGGATGAGCAGCCAGCAAGAATTACACAGCCTTTGCATGAGTTCCTGTTGGCTTCCTGTTTCTCTTCCACACTCGTAAGCAACATCTTTAATTCTTATACCAGAAAACCTCAGGATATACATAGTTCACACAAATATTCCAGTTTGGTTACCTTGGCATTTGAAAGCACTTTGGGCTTAGTCTGTTTTATGGTCTCTCTCCAGTCACAAGATTCACTGCTACCGGGGACAAACATCTCATAAAATCACCAGGAGAGGAGAGGATGGGGGGACACCCAGCTGCACACTGATGTGAAGTGATGCTGTGCCACATCTGGCTTCCTGCAGCATGATCTCAGGCTGAGAGAAGCTAAAGGGAGTTCCTTTTTCTCCATGGACTCTGAGTCCCCTGCCCTTTCCCTCACCTTTTATGAAGGGCTGGAGGGCCACGGAAAATCTAGTTTTGGATAAAAGAAAGGTGAAGAAGGAACTGCCTGAGCTGCTGCATTACTCATCTTGGGGAAGAAAGCAGTAGAACAGCTCCTGTTCTCTTTTCCGTTCTGTGTAAACCCAAAGGCTAAATGAGATCAGCACCTCAGAAGCAGGTCCCTCTCTCCCCACTACTTGCTGGGGAAGGAAATAGGGAAGAAGATGGGACAGAAAACAGATATAAATGGGAAGGGAAGGGGGAAGAAGATGGGAAAGGGACAGATATAAATCACAGGTAGGAAATGAAGAAAACAAAAATGCATCCTCTAACTCTTCTAAGCTTCACAGTTTGATAAAACCCTATGTCATTTTGAAAACTCCAGCTTTCATGTGCAGTTTGGATGGGAACTGCTTCTTCTCCAAAATGTTCAGGCTAACATTGCAAGATGCAATCACTGGGACGCGCCTGCAGCAAGCCTCCCAGCGCAATGCCTGGGGACGGCGTTCGTAGAGCTGGAAGCTCTGCAGGTTGCCTGCTCAGCTGCTGAGAATGTAGACCCTGAATGCATTTGGCCTCGGAAAGAGGTAGAAGCATTGTTTATATAAGAGCTCTTCTAAGATGGCCAATCTTTTGTGGAAAAATATAGCTGATTGCTGTATTGGCTCTATGTCACACAATGCATAGCATATGCAACCCCCTTGAGGACCATGTATTTAGCACACAGTAGTAATGGGGACCGAGACTAAACAAGACATGTTTGGGCATTGCTGAAATTCCACGTTAGCATTAATGCCAAGGGATGGCTGGGAGAAAACCCCCTTTAGTTGGGATGATGCTCGCTGTGAAAGAAACATTTTCTGTAAGGGCTTGTAACTGCTGCACACTTGTGCTGTCATGGCTGTGAGATAAACATTTAATTAAAATATATGCGTGATCTATTTCACCTCTTGCTGGGCAGACTTCTTAAACACATATTTTGAGTGTGCATGTTTGGATGGCTTTTGTTTCTCTTCTTAAAATGCTGCTTACAAAGAGAACAGAACATCCAAGGTTTGCTCTATCCGGAACTTTACTGACTTAGAGCTTGTTAGAAAAATGTCACATTTTACTCTGGGAATGTTTGTGAACCCAGGATTAAAGACAAAACAGTGTGAACACGCAGCTTGGCATGCTGTAAAATTCAGGAAATGAGGAAGATCACTAGCTTTTTGACAACAAAACCTGTGAATCACCCACAAAGTATTCTGGTGGTTGTTTCTAGGTTTGTGGCTAATGGCAGTGCTGAAGCCTGGTTTAGCTGTTGTGAAACTGGAGGAGGAGATGAAAGAGAGTTCAGGATAAAGCACTTGTGTCTGCCAGGCAGATGCTGGTGAGAAGTGATGTTTGGAAACGCAACATAAATAAAGAGAAATTATGTTCTATCTAAGATCACTTGGATTTTTGGTAAGCAGCAAAACATTTCAGTGGGGTTGCCTGGGCAATTTCATAACAGTGCATCCTTTTAGGTGGGCTGGAAAAGAGGCTAAACGTGGGCAGGTGGTACTTGCTTTTAGAAGAGACAACTTGAAGAAATCATTTTTTCTAAAGATATCTCCGTTTCAGAGATGATATTTTTGATTTATATTTCACCCGAAAAAATACCAAGAGGACTGGTGTAGAGGTGCTCCATGGTTTTTAGAAGAAAGCTCTAAATCCTCACGGCTTCACTGAAACTGTCATAGCTACCATGTGAGAAGGCCAGCTTTTATCACATGTCAGCCTACAAAAATCAGCTGGGCATGGGGATGTGTGAGAGCTGGATTGGTCCAGCTCTGTAGCACTGGCTAATAATAGTACAGCTGCTTCCTGGTTCTTTAACCAAGCAACCAAGCAACTATCCCTTTCTCTGGGCATTTGGATGAAGCTCAGCTCCTCCAAGGTGTTGCCCTTTGGTGATGGTGGATGGGCTTGCGCTTAATTCAGCTGGAATCTCCTCCTCTCTTCTTTCTGGTGGCTTAAGCATGGTCCTGCCTCTAGCCCTGTTCCTGTTCCTGTCATCCTGTTCCTTCGCAGTATAGCTTTTGGCAGGTGGAGAAGTTTTGCTCAGATACATTGAAGCACGTGCCTGGTTTTCATAGAATCATACAATAGTTTGGGTTGGAAGGGACCTTTAAAGATCATCTAGTCCAACCCCAGCCTGCAAGGAGCAAGGACATCTTCAACTACATCAGGTTGCTCAGAACCCCATCCAACCTGACCTTGCATGTTTCTAGGGATGGGGCATCTGCCACCTTTCTGGGGAACCTGTTCCAGTGTTTCACCACCCTCATTGTAAAAACTTTCTTCCTTATATCTAGTCTAAATCTACCCTCTTTTAGTTTAAAGCCATTACCCAGGCCCTGTTAAAAAGTTTGTTCCCATCTTTTCTGTAGGTCCCTGTTAATTACTGGAAGACTGCTGTAAGGTCTCCCCGGAACCTTCTCTTCTCCAGGCTGAACAGCCCCAACTCTCTCAGCCTGTCCTCATAGGAGAGGTGCTCCAGCCCTCTCATCATCATTGTGGCCTTCCTCTGGACTTGCTCTCTGACATCCATGTCATTCCTGTGCTGAGGGCTCCAGAGCTGGACGCAGTGCTCCAGGTGGGGTCTCACCAGAGACCAGTTTTACAGGTCTTCAGCGTAAGAGCTGAAGGGGCTCAGTGCTGTGGTCCTGTCTGAATGACCCCCACACTGTATGTGGCCCAGAGCTAACTTATCTGCTCTGGGAGGAGGAGGAGGAATATCTGGGTGAGTTTTGTCAGAATTTCAAATGATGTGTTTGGATAGCAGATGTTATACCCTTTCAGTTTCTTAATGGGAGAGAGTTTAAGCAACCAAAGGTTTGTTCATGCTGTTATTTAGTTTGATTGGTCAGCTCCTCTATAAAAATCTTTTTAAGGGAAACTGTTAAACACGGAAAGCTTAAAAATTCATCTGTCATAGCAATGATCTTTAATTAAAATTTAAATTAGGTTTATTGATTCAGCTATTGTTATCTTTATCATAACAAAAGAATCAGACAATCATAGACTTCATGCAGCTCTGATTTTTGATGAACTTTTGCAGGCCTTCTAGCAGTTATGCAAAGAAAATCATCTGCGCTGTTAAAATCCTCCCACGGAATTGCAAGTGGGTTTTGAATTTTTTTTTTTTTTTCAGTTCATAGGATGAGACTTATTAAGTTGATGCTTTCAGATTAATAATATTGGCTCTCTGACAACTTTGGCAGCATATTTTTGAAATGCAGGACTGAGCAAAAACTGGCTGCCTCAGGGAATGAGATGCAAAATCTTTCCTTTCTGAAACACTATTTAATATTCAAGTTATGTCAAAATTTGTATCCATATTTTAGCTGCTTGGCATCCTGTCTCATAATAGGTGCTATTAATATACCTGCTAGTAGATCAATGACCATTTTAGAAAAAAGAATGCTTCACTTGGTTTTAATTGACTTTGGTTTTATTTGAGGTGATGAGAAAGAAGCTGATTCTGATCTTTAATTACTGCCTAGCATTTAGCAATGAGTCCAATAAAGGAGAATAGCAGCAGTAGAGTTGGGATTTTAGGAAAACTTCAGTACTACTCCCCTGATGTTTCTATTCTGGGAAAAAAATAGGAGCAACACACTTCAAGGTCTAGCCTTTTCCATCTGGCACTTTCCTCAATGTCTGAACATATTTAAAAGAGAAATAAAAAAAAGAAGCAAAGAGTTATTTTGTTCTATTCCTTGTTCATGTGTTGTAAATATTTAAACTAACTGTTTCTGGGAGGAGCATAAACAAATCCGTCCATGAGAACACGCTGTGTCTGATTTTGCTGTGAACATTTCCAACTGGTGACACAGCAGAGAAATTCTGAGTTTCTTTGACACATGCACCTCATTCATGGAAGCAGCAAAGTCATTAGGACTTTTTAGCACCCCAAAATTCTCCTTAGTTTGACAATACTTGTCTCAGATGGTGAGAAAAATCAGTTGTTTTAGTAAGGCAAAAATAGTGAGCTTAAGAAGAGGTGCCTAGGTATGTGGAAGCTGTCCGAGGAAGCAAGGAAAAGAGGGTGCTCACACTCATCCTTCCCAGAGAAGAGGTACTTAAGACAGTGCAGAGGAGTCTGAAACAAATAGACTGGGCTTTTGAAGCAAGAAGCATCTTGTATAAAGGCCTGCATAATGTTGCCTATGTCTCCTGAGTAATTAATTTCAGTTCACCACTGAGGATGGGCTGTGGTTCAGCAAAGACGCTAGGCTTTTTCTCCTGGAACAACGATCACAAAGCACTTGTTTGGCAAAGGAGTGTTTGTCTCAGGGTGTTGTGGTGCTGGGTGGGTACACAGGGCATGAGCTGTTCTGGTCCTCCCTGGCCGTGGGCACTTGAATGCTTTCAGCTTTACTGCTGTGGGTTGTTTCATTCCTCTGTATCAGTCATGAGGTGGCACTCTTCTACCAGAAGAGATAGCTTACAAAGATATTGAAGCATGCATCTGTATAAACCAAGAAAAAAGAAGCAATGCCAGGAAAATATTGTTGAGAGATTATTGCAAAAGTTACTTTTGAAATGTTTGGGTGGGCAGGCAGAGAGACACCACCAGGATGCTGTGTGCTTGTGGCAGGAAAGTAGTATTTGAAGGTGATACTTTCCTGAACTATTTGCGCTAGAGATTAGTAGCTTACTTGATTTTCTTCTGACTTCCATACAGATTTGAGGCATTTCTGTACACCAGCTGCAGACTATATTCTTCCTCATGACAAGCACAATTACGCAGTCTCTTTTTTACAGCTTTTATTACTGCTGCCAGACCACTGCTAATTTGGAGCACTTCATTGGTATATGCTTTGTACAATGAGCACTTGGCTAAAACTGGACATCCCTCGCCCTGGCGATATCCCGCCTCTCAGAGAATCAACAGGGGGGAAAAAACCCCTAGGCATTGCTGGCTAAAGAGATCTGTCTCTAACATTGCATACGAGTGTTTAACACGAGGTTTTAAAAAATGTATGCCATAAGAAATGGAAAGCCCAGTGCCAGATTCCAGTCTCAGTCAGCAGCAGTTCAAACCAGGAGCATCTTCCACCAGGATATAGCTATTCCAGACTGCGGACCTGACTCAGATCTCCACAGTTTTACACCTCCGTGGGATCCTTGCTAAGTCCCAAGCAATCTAGCAGATGTCTGCTTGTGAGGCAGCACCCTCTGGCTCCTGCTGTGTTCCTAAGGCATGCTTACCCTCCAGGATGGGAAAGAGAAATAAAATTTGGCATGCTCTCTGTGAAAGCTTGCTGATCCCTTCTTTCCTTCATGCTTGCCGTGAACCAGGCTTGGGTAGTAGGGGAGCCTGGGAATGGCTTTAAAGCTAGCTGTACTTCCTTCAAACAGTATAAATCACAATGCCTGGGAGGAATAAGAGTTTGGAGACAGCTCAGGCTGCAGAAAGGGATGAGTTTGGGAGGAGTTCAAGAAGGCATCAGAAGAATGCCGAATCCAACCAGCTCTGTGCCACACAGCAAGCACTTCTCTCTCTCCTCCCACCATGACATAAGTTTTCCCTGGCTGCCAAATGAAATACACTGTCACTGACTTCACTTCATACTTATTCCAGGCAGAGATTTTTATTTTTTTTTTAACCAGAGAGATAAAAGAAGAAAACCTCTGTACAAGGCACTTTATTATCTAACTAAACCCGGGAGGTGAGCGTGGGACAGATGACAGATCGATAGGTCCACCTGGGCTTCTTCTCCTTGGTTCTGCTCGAAGTACAGCTGAGGATCTGCACCTTGATATGAGTAAGTGTTCATCACTGCCCCCCCCCAAGGCTGAACTTCTGCTTGGCTAATCTGAGATCAGTGTGGACAGAACTGTCTTAAAGAATGAAGACTCTTTTTTTTTTTTGTTTTTAATCACACATTTCTAAAGAGAAAAGGGAGAAAAAAAATGCAATTGCTTATTCCCAGCATACATGTGAGTACTGGAAATGAATTGAAAAATGTAGCTGCACCACAAAAAGCCCAAACCCTACACATTGCTTTAAGAAGAAACTACAGAACTGGCACCTGCTGGGTCCTATGTGCATACACCATTAGCTGCTACTCATTCGCTACAACCCAGATTATTTGCTTCTTGTGTTTCCCATCAATTTTTAAATTACATTTTATTCTGATTTTTCTGGAAATGGAGGTCAATGCAAATACAACAATACAAGCACAGAATGTATTATGCCAATAATTTTGCATCAGAATCCAGAAGCCCAGCAGACAACAAATTACTGAGACTCAGAAAGGATAGTAATAGTGATGATTGGCTCTTATTTCCCATGACCTTTTATCTGAAAGTCTCGAAGGAAGGGAAATATTATTTTTGTTTTGCCACCAGGGACCTTGAGGCAGAGAACAGTGACTTGTCTTGAGGCCTTATAGAAGGTGCGAAGAAACCACCTACTGTGGTGAGGATACATACATTTTGATAGTTATTTGGGGACATGCTGGCTATCTGCTGTCCTTTGATGTAAGCCAGGAGGATTTTTTGGCCTAAAGCACTGATGCAGTTTTAATGGAGAGCTAATGTTTTGGAACAGCATATTTTTCAGATCCTGTAATTTCAACACAAGGCAAGCTTCTGCTTGTTACCAGGGTCTCAGCAGAGCTCAAAGTCTTTCGTAAGACCATTTCTCTCCTTTGCTTTAAGCAGAGCCGGGTATGAATGACAAAAGTGGAGAGCTTGCTTTGGGAACAGAAGGCAGATGAGATGGGTCGTATCATGGAACGTGAATGTGTTTTCCTGGAGTCACAATTGTGCTTCCTCAGCCTTTTCCCGTTCTCTGCGCAGTGGAGCTCTCCCTTTCTTCTAATTGCAAATGACAAATTTCTACTATCAGAATAATGGAGATTTTGCCTGCGGGTGCTGCGATAACATGAGGCTGTGGCACGTGCACATGCACACACACACATACAGATATGCAGAGATGTACAGCGATACCGAGGTCAGTGATTTTGCAGTTCTCCTATATCCAAAATAGCAAATCCTTGATGTGTGAGCCTTGGAATTCCTCAGTGTCTTCAAATGCTTAATGAGATAGGTTGATTATCATCAACTGAAAATTACTTCTGTCGTATGAGGGGAGGAGAAGAGAATTTAACTGTCAGCAGTGAGAAGACAATTAACAGACTTCAGAGAGGCACCGGGACAGTTAAGACGTTGTTACAAGAAAATAACTGGGAAATGATGGATAGATCACGCTATTATAAGCATATGGTGAAACTGAACAACAAATCACCACAAAATACTGTGGCACGATGGGAGTAAATCGGCCAACACAATGAGAGAATCTCTTTTGCACCATCACAGCACAGAAATGTTTGGGGTTTACATTTTTGGAAAAGTTTAATGGCATTTCCTCCCTCTCCCCACACACAAAAACATTAGTAGTGCAGAAAGCTTCACTTGATTTCTAATTTGGGAAAATGCTGTACCAAAACCTCATAATTCTTTTTCTGCACAGTTTACCAGGGTAGTATTACACATTTTGGCTGCAAGAAAGCCCTGTAATAAATGATAGCTCTTTCAGCCTGTTGGCAGTATACAGTCCAGCCATCAGTCTTGTAAATGTTCCCATAACCATTGAAAAGTTGAAATAATTTGGAACTGTGGCTTAACACATTATTAATCACGGGGCAAAGGGTTTGCTCTGATTTCACCAGGCATACTAACATAAAAAAAACCTATGATCCTCTCAGATGCCAGCACAGGGATAAAAGCACAGCTAATCATACGCTGCTCCCATGATTGAATACAGGCTTCAAGCCCAGTATTTCAGGGACCATTCCTCAAAGTTTGGTCAAGTATGAAGGCTTTCATTTAACAAATCCCTTTGTGAACTTGGCTAGGTTGTTTGTGTGTTGATGTGTGTGTGTGTCTGCGAAGGAAGGAGAAGCCGATTAGTATTTCGTTCACCTTCCTGACTGATAATGAGAAAGAGAAATATGATATTTTCCCCTTGTGAACTGACTGCTTTAGCTGTGATGTGTGCCTTTTGGGCACATGATCCCATTTCTACAGGCTGCCAACTAGCCAGCTGATGTGTACAATGACAAGGTGATGGCCCAATCCAAGCTTCACAAAAGTCAAAAGTATCTTCCGGCTGCATTTCTTGGCTTTTGGAAGGGAGTGGTTTCAGTCTGGATGGAAGTGGGTTGCAAAAGTCTCTATAGAAATGGGGTTCCCCTTCAGGATCCCTTACCTTTGGGGAATTTCTCCAGTTTTTCGTGTGACTGCTGATTCACATGAATGTTTTTGAAGTGTGGCAATACCTATGGGGTTTCAACAAAAGAACTCATCCAAAGGAAATAAGCCCAAGGAAATGAGGATGTAATGACTTGGGCTATTCATACCTAAAAGGTATAATTCAGCTTCATAAACTCTGCAATACCTAGCAACAGTACTACAACAACTTTCCACGACATACAGTGCCATGTTCAAGCCAGATCAGGCAGGCTTGCTGCTGTTTGGGTTATTGTTGTACCGTGAACTAAATTGCTGTGAACAAATATCTCAAAAGAAGGAGCACAATCAGAGCCCTGACACTGCAAAATTCCTGAATAATGCTGTAGCTTGCCGCTCTGTTGCTAACAGGAGAAAGATGGAGATTAAGATGAATCTCCATTAAGATGCAGAAGAAAACTCACTTTGCAGCCTTTTTGCACTGTCACATTTAAGAGAGAAAGCTACAAGTATAACTGATGAGGTATGAGGCTTTAGAAGAGGACAGTTTGGATTTGCAAGAAGCTTTGAATGTCTTGTTTTCCCACAAGCACTTCCATCTCCCTTGGTAAGCTAATTTTAAAAGTTAATGGACTAGGTCCTTCAGTGTGTTAATGCTACATCGTACTGCTTCAGTGGTGTGAAAGAGCACTAAAGCAGTCTCCTTCTGTTGCTGGAGGTTTTCCCCTGTCCCAGGGAACCGCTGGGCAATATGGGTCAGCCAGAAGGGATCTTCCATGAGCCTTGATACATCTGAAGCAAAAGCTCCTGGGAATGAAGCAGGATGAGAGAAGCAACCGTACACCCCGATTCTGAGCAGTGACTGCCTTGTGGCTGTATGCTGACAGCAAAAATAATTTTACAAGCTACTGATAGACCAAACAGACCCAAGACTAGAAAAGCCTTGAAAGACTCTGAGCAGTGTTTTGCCTTGCCACGGCTCTTCCACACAATCAGTAGACATGGGTCTGTGCTGCTTTTGACTGCATACTTGGAAGGAGGCTTGAAAATCAGTGAGGGACAAATGATTCTCATTTCCTGAGGTGTCTCTGTCAAAACAACCAGGTCCTTTTTTTTGGTTTTTTTTTTTTTGGCATGAGTTACACCTACTGGCACATGACTGTGGCTGGTGCATGCTGCGCTGAGTTAGGCACCAGCTGGTCTGGGACATGAAGGAGTCGCTGACCCAGAGGGGTCACATCCACTGTGCAGCCAAAGGGGAGTCTAAACTAAAGGCTGGTGCCATGATCTGCACCATATACCCAAATCCTGCAAACGTTCCCACTTGCTAACTCCATGCTTGCGTGATCTGAACCAGGGGGTTTGGAAGGTTTGTGTAGGTACTCTGGAAAAGCACAGGGTGCAGCAGCAATGATGTCCATTAAAACAGCACCAACTGGGGTAATGTTTGCCAGAAAGAAGAGGAGTCTGACAGGGAGCAGTAACAACTTTAGCTGGCCAGTTTTAAATTGCTGTTTTAAGTCGGTCTGACTCCAAGCCAGGGAGAGACACTGAAAGAGGGACTGACTGCATGGAGAGAGCCCCGAGCCCGCTCTCTTTTTGGCTCACCCTTCTGATGAGAATACAAACCCACAGTAAACCAACATGAACGGTGTCTCTAAAAAAGGAAGCAGCAGTGAATAGGCAATCAGACTGGTCACCATTACAACTTGGTGCCATCGTAGAGCAACAGTTTAAACTTCCTGCAGCTTAATTCTGTCATCATCCAAGAGTCTAGACAGGCTCACTGCTCCTCCGATTTAGGCTAGACGTTTTCCACACAAGAGCTTAAGGTTATTGTAGCTGTTTTTCCATTAAAGAACGATTTCATTGGAATTAGTCTGAAACTAAAGATGTGGACGGGCCTTAAGCACAGCTGATTATGCTCCTCCATTTCAGGTAAATGGACTGACTTTAGGCCCATATAGTCCTTCTTAATCTTCTACCTGGGCAATGCAAAGCAGTTTAGCAGGGCATAAAACCATGGGTCCAATCCATGCTGAATGCTGAAGCGCTTCCAGAGGCACATCTTACCTGTCATTTCATCTCTACAGCAAGAATAAGAATCTATGCTTGTTTTCCAGATGCTCATCACAATAACTGTAGACTGTCTCCATCTTGGGTAAGGATGGTCAAAACAGAACTTTTCTGTTTTTACAGAGGCAAGAGGCTGAAGAATAAACTCCATTAACAACTAAAACTCAGTAGTTTTCATGTGAAGTGCCAGACAGGCATTTTTGACCATGCCTTTTTAATACAAACACAGAATACCAAAAATAAAAAAGAAGCAGCCATCCCATCTGACACACACTTCTCCTGATGCAGGGAGGCTACGGACCACTTCTGATATACTTCAGTTGTGCTGCATAAAGTCTTTAGGCACTGCGGCAGGAGGGATCTGTCTGAGAATGGGACAAAAAAGAGCTCCCTGGGTAGACAGTAATGAGACCAACAGGGAGTGCTTCTTCCTGCGAAAAGTGTCACTTACAAAAGGAGTCTTGTTTCTTGGGGCATTTAGGAAGGGACTGTGGGAAAGGATACAGCATTGAGAAATCTGAAGTGCAGAATCGCAACTTGAGTGGTCTAGAGCATCTTTTCTGTTTCCCAGGGTAAATGAGCTTCTGGGGACAAGGTGAAAAAGCAGGTCTGCATTTTCCTTTTCTGGTCCTACTGTGCTAAGTGTGTGGAAGCAGAGGGTCAATCAACTGGGCCACCCATGAGCAGAGTGGATGGCTCAGTGGGACAAGCCCTCAGGGGTCATGGCCATCTAAGCAGGTGGGATTGAGGGCTGATTCTTTGTTTTGCATTAGGCTTTGCTACTCTAGAGGGGATAAAATCTCTAGGCTAACCCAAAGACTGCTGCTAACCCACTCCTGTGCTGCAGTTCCCTGAAGGACTGCAATGCAGGAGCAGCACAGATAGCATCCAGGCTAAGCAAAAATGCTGTCTGATGGAAAACTGAAGCTGTAGAGAAGTGGCTGGCATAGAAGCAGACATGTCCCTTATGCCTGTTACATTAGCCCGGCTTCACAACTTGTCACAGAGAACTTGAGAAAGATGTTTCGATTCCAGAAAACGTTAGTCCTAAATCTCAGTGTTTTATGGCACAATGGAGAGGCTTAACTCTCAGGGTGTACCTGCAGGTTGTCAGCACCAGAACACAACTTGGAACGTGAATAACAATAGCTGGAGAAGTTTTGAACTGTGCACATCAATGTGAGCTACAACAGCAGAGCAAGTTTCCCATGTTCATGCATTTTCTGTGTCCTGAGCCCTTCTGATCCTGGTGTTGGTAACAATCCTGCTACTGGTTGTACAATTCAGCATTTTGAGGTGATCAACTCAGGTAAATCTGAACTGAATGTAAATCTGGGTTCTGTGTGGCAGATCTGCCTTAAGGAGAGGGTAATGGGGAAGATGAGAAAACTTTCTCTACTTTTTCCTTTTGTTTATTCTTTTCTCTTTCTCTCCTTGTCAGAGAACGACAGATTCCTGTTTGTCAAACTGACACACCATCAGGTATAATCTTGAGCTGAATGAAGGCTGTAATTTGATTAAGAGGCTCTGACAGGTTTCGCAACAATGGCAGTGTTTTAAGACTGAACCTGGAGGATTTCATTCATTAATAGTGTAGGTGCTGCAAAATAGTTTTCATAAACCTTTCCTACTGTAGCAGCTGAAACATC
>NW_009649936.1:1696164-1738202 GCF_000708025.1 Charadrius vociferus
CCTGCTGAATTCAGAGGGACTGAATAGAGCTGAAAGATCTCATGAAAGGGGCAGCTAATGAAGTGAAACTTCAGGGAGGTTAGATTCAGCAAATGAAGACCTGCAGTGATTTGGCAGCTGCTGAGAGATCTGTGTGGAAAAGAAGCTGAATCTCTCACAAAACGGAGAATTGGTTTGAGATTAATTTCTCAGCTCTCAGTTCAAATCAGTGTCACAAAATTAATAAACTGATGTCACTTGACAAAGTCGGTACTTACACATGGGGGCTGGTGTAAAACTAGTTGAAAGTCAGTAAAGTTGATTAAAGTCCACGATGCTGTCAGCATAGATACAAAGCTTGAGGTATAAAAGCTGTGGTTCAGAATTGAAGAGATTTTTTTTTCACTTGCACATTCTCAGAAAGTAGTCCAAAGTTTTTCTCCTGTATCCTGTATAAAGGCCTTAGCAGCGGGGTGGGAGTCAAACATGTGGGACATAACTAATTGCTCTTAGCTTGAATGGATCAGGTTCACTTGGACTCTGATTTGCAGACAGGTAGATGGCATTGCCTTATAGACCCTCCAGGAGAAAGCTGGGTTGTAAACTGCCCTTCGTCTTTTATGTTTTGGCTAAAAGACTTTAGAAATAAGCAAGCTAGTTAAAATAACTGAGTATTTTTCTGTTCATCCAGCATCATGAAGGACACTCAGAGGAAAGGTCTCCAGTCTCTTTCTCAAGGAGCCAGGGTTAGATCACTGGGCTAACAGTGAGACACGGGCTTCACTTTGGAGACAGCCAAAGCATCGTGATAAATAAAGGTGTCTCCTGGCCCCAGAGAGAAGGAAGACCCAATTCTCTCTTAGAATGAAGGGAATCTCTTTTTCATTTCTGAGAGTCTACTTCAGCAGCACCCACGCAGTGTTCCTTGTATTGGAAACTTAATAACTTCACTTGAAAATCATGCCTTTTTGATGGCAGTGGAAATAACATGACTTTTAAACAAGTAGAAGAGACTGTCATTGAAGTCGAGCCAGTTATGTGGGAGTCAGATGATTAAGGTAGATATGATGTAGGAGGGAAGAAATACTATCATTTGGAAAAAATACTGTATTTTGAACAGGTTTAATGTTCTCTTCCAGGAAAGTGGGGTTGTTATTATTAAGTGCATTATCAACATTAGATGCAGGGCTTGATTCTTTGTTGATGTGCCTTCCCTGTAATTGTTCACGTCCATGCAAATTGCCTATAAAATGAGTCTAAGTTGTTACAGAGTTGCACAGTTGAAGTCTAAGGGAACTGTGTGCTCACATTTTCAGATGTACAAACAAAAAGTCAGAGGGTGAGGTAAGAGGGAATTTGGGTCTCATCTGGTCACGCCAGTGTCTGGCTGTCTGTCCATAACACAGCAGTCCAGATATCTTATTTCTGATACATTCATAAGGTTTGTTTCATTTTTGTTGGCCCGAGCTGAGTCCTAGCTCAAGGCTGTGCCATGCTGTTCCCATTTTTTCAGGGGGACAATGCTGCTCCGGCACAGATATCTCACCCCTTCCAGGTCTCTGAGTTGTGTGGGGGTCTCAAACTGGCCTCTGAGGCTGCAGCCCAAGAGCCTTAGAGAGGCTGTCGTGTCAGTGTGTGCAAACACCCCCTTAACTTACGCCTTGGCTTAAGGCATATGCTCAGCACCTCGACATGCAGCAGTGCCCAAAGCTGGCACCACTGCAGGCAGCCGAGTGCCCCGAAAGCAGCTGGAGGACAGAGGCAGCAGCATTGGGAGAGGATGATGCTGCGCATGAGCCAGGCACTGCCTGATGCTGAAAGGTCTGTTCTTGTTCTGAAGAAGGTTTCACCTCTGAAGCTTCAGGCCCTCTGTTCCTCTCTTCGCTGCCCACTGAAGATGTCTTGCTTTTGGAGCATGGCTTCTTCACTGGGCCAGTTCCTGATTTCTCTCTGTGTGACCAACCCAAAGCCAAATGAGGCCAAATGACTTGGATCCGAGCATTGATTTTCCCCACATTTTATTCCAATGTGGAGACAAAGAGCATTGCGCCCAATTTGGGAATTCAAATTTAGAGCTTGAAGTATTCATATTTACGCATGAAGTAGTGCTCACATGGTACCTTTTTTTTTTTTTTTGTAATTAGATGGTTTTGCATCCATTACTCTAACATGAGAAAGCGGGGAGGAAGTAGAAAATCTGCACTGAAAACATAATAAGTGCAGCTTCTGAGGTAGATTTAGTGTAATATCTTATGGCCTGGATGCAATAAAATCTCAGTGTAGTGATTACGCAAATGTGATAAACCCTGGTGACGATGTGGATAGACTTAACTCAAAGTGACAGGACTCTTTCTGTTGATTTCAGTGAACTCAGGGTGTTCTCACGCACACTGGCAACTGCTTCATTTTAGGGTCTCAGCATTTTAATATAAACAAGTGCCATGTGGGTAGCGGCCCATAGAAATACCTTTCAAAATGCTGTGTTTTACTGGCAAAATGGTTTTGTGCCGTGAACAAAACTTCTCCACAAGCAAATTTCCTTTTCTCCTCCTCGACAAACTTGTACAACTTTCAAACTGGTAGAAAAATAAGATAAAATATAATCTGTGCTCTAAATGCTTTACTCCAGCCTATAGAAAGCAGCTACTTTCTTTCTAAGCACAATTACTGGTCTGTGGACTTACAGTGGAGGAGCTAATTGATCCTGGACTATAACTGGAATGACAACCGACTGCCGTATAATGCAGGCTCTGAGCCTGCAAGATGTTCTGCGTTAGCAAGTATATTTTGATTTGTACCAATTCTTCTACTTTTCTCTAGCCTTTCTTCCCACATACGTAAACACCGCATCCACAAAATGAGTTAGAGGACCCTGTTACTCATTTGTTGCTTTGCCTGGGATTTGAGTGACCATGTATATTTGAGTGGCCTCTGCCCAAACACTGTCCCTGGTATTTATTGCAATCTTATAAACTCAGGGAGTTTTAACAATCTGCGGTTCAAAATTCAGTGACAAAATTATGTTTCTTCCTTGGCAATTTACAATTGTTTTTAGGGTCCCTTTAGCATCAGGCCTTCAGACTCATGATAATGAAAGTTCAAGATTTTACAGTCTGGAGAACAGAAGGGTATTACCCCAGTACAAATATTACTTTTACAAGACTTTCTAGACTGATCTTACTGTAATTACTTGACGTATATGGAAAGTACAGTTGCTGTATATTATCACCACCTGCTTGCAATACCCTCTTTATATCAGCATGGCTTCATCATTCAGTTGTAGTGTGATGCTACAGGGTCTCATGATAAAGACATTATACCACATATTATAAATGCTAGTATGGATTTATGAGGCAATCTGCATTTTTTTTGCTTTTACAGCACCAATTGTACACTGAGTACTAATCTTCTGCTAGTACACCTGTTCCTGCTCAGTGCTATTTTCTTCTCCTTTTGTTTGAACAACCTACAGGTATGTTATGTATTTTGTCCATTTAAGTTAAGTTATGTCCATCCTCAGATTTAATATTAAATGGTTTTAAAATTGATTTTTCCTTATCTTCTCAAGTCCAGCATAGCTGGAATAATGGAGATAAGGCATTCTGTACTGTATTGTGCTGTTTTCACTTGGAAGGTAAAACCTGGCTGAAGTTTACTGCTTTCCCAGTGGCCAGTGATAGTACTGTGCTGGCTTTTTGGGGGAAATCAGGCTGAAGGGTGCTACTCAAGGGCACACTCCAGCTGTCTTGGGACTGTCTGGACCTCTGTGGGGTCCCTCAGGTGTGATATCCCCTGCATCCCTGCAGGACAATGCTAATTTTTTTTCTGTCCTCACAGCCTATCAGGTACGTGGGTAGAAATGCAGTGTGTTGCCGAGGGTCTGGGCTGTGAGGAGGGAGCAAAGTGTCTGGTTGCCTGACAGAGAAGGTACCCATAAAAATTGGATACCATTGCTCTCAATCTCTGTCAAATAGACTGTTGAGAGGCAAGCCAGAGCTGGAAAACTTGGCTTGGGCAGTATGACAACCTGAGCCCCTATTCTCGGTTTGGGACTGACGCATTCTGCCCTGCTCAGCTCCCCAGGCTCCCTTCCCTCATGTCCCAAGCCATCAGCCTTTGTGTGACCACAGCATGGCAAGGAAATGGCTGTTCTGTGACCTTGGTGCTTTGACACCAATGTGCTGCACAATCTTTCTCATGTTTCCATCACACACCCAAAGCAGTGGTTCATATTTGACACAAAGAGCATTGGATATTTATTGATTTGGGTTTTAGATGTTTTTTTTTTTTTTTCTCTGCCTTCATTTTTGCAAAGTTTGGGGGCTCTGAGGAAGGCTTAGCATAAATAATTGCTGAGATGGCAGAAGAAACAACTCATAGCAGAAGCTAGTTTAGCTGAACAGCTCTCACATTCTCAGGGACAGACACCATGACTTAACTTAAATATTTTGTATATATTTTCATCCAGTGGTTTTATATACAAACACACACACACGTATATACTTTACCCATACTAATGAGTAAGATGTGGTATTGCCATAGTAAGTTAAAGACCCTACTCCTACCCTACGCCTAAATGCCTCTCAAGTGTCTCCACTTCTCATACTAGTCTTCCTCAGTCACACAAATCCCCTTTCAACTCAGTGCAAATCGGCCTATAATTTTTCATCTCTAGCTTGGCTGCTTATATTGCATCACTGGAGATTTACATTACTGTTTTGGCCCCCAAAAGATGAATGTGGTAATTTTCTGTTCCCTCCACCGGGGGTTTCTATGTCACAGTGGAGCATCACATAAAGCTGGATATCAAAACCGGAGTATGGCAGTGCTAGAACAGTGATGTCCAGACCTTGTATTATAAACAGGGTTTCATGCTCAAGAAACATCCTTGCTTCTGAAGGGAGAAGAGCTTAATTTGGAAAAAAATTCCAGGGGAACTCCTGGAGATATTTTAATTTTTTCTCTCTGACCATTCTTCTGGTCTGCTTGATGTGATATTTACATAGTGTAATGAAAAGAGTTTTGAGAGAGATCTGATCTCTGCTTTGGCTGCCATGAAGAGGATCAGCCTTGAGATCTGTGTGTGTTTACAAGAGTCTCTAGCTCTCTGCTCTAGTTCTGTTATCTTTTAAATGAAATCATTAGCACATATTTGTAATGGACCTGCTATACCTGGTGTAATTTTGGCTCTCGGTTCCTTTCTTTGTAACAGATTATGCACTAAACCACATATGACAGATGGAAAGCGTGGTAGGAGGCGGTGAATTCAGTACATAAGAAAGGGAGGTAGAGTAAGGTGTATTTTCATGGGCTGAGCATTTTTGTACATAGCAGTGTTTGTATTTGCCATGAACAGTTTGTATGATGAAATATTCAAGATTTGTTGGGGCTGTCTTTGTGGAACGGCTTGTTCCATCCATATGCAGAAGGAACAGTGACTGCAGAGAACAGAACAACTGCAGGACTGCTGCAATACAGCGTGCCCAAGGGAATGATATCCTGCCTGATGCCACCGTTCCTCCCATAGGTATGGAGTCTCCTCAAATGTTGTGAAGTCCCCCTTTAATAGACAAGACTTACAGTATGGGTACTTTATCTAGATTATAAACATTTATCTGCTTCTAATCTTCCATTTGTCGTTTAATTAGAATCTTAATTGCTTCTGCTCTGAGGCCATTAGGGAGCTGACAGGCATTGCACAGCTCAATTTATTCCTTTAGGGTTCTAATTCAAAGGCCACCAGAGACTGAGACCTACTCCATGGGTTTGGAAGAGCTTTGAATCAGGCTCAAAGTTGTATATAAAACATTTGATACACATTGGTAGAGGGTGTTTCTGGACTGGATTTCTATCACTGATGGCTTTTGCATACTTAAATGGTATTTTATGTCCCTTTGGAGGGTAAAGAAAGGCGGATGTAGCAAGGTTAAGATTCATGTTTTGTGTCTTAAACCCTGGTCTTGACTCATTTAACAGGGTTTTAAAACCCTGTTGTAGTTGTGTTCAAGCCCTGAGGGAAGAGTCTTAAAGAGGAGTTTGAGCATAGTTATAGAATAAGCTGGAGCACAGACAGGCAACTTTCATTCAACTGTTCCTAATTTATCTTTAAGTTGAAAAATGAGTACTGGGTCTATTTTGAAATATTTGTCTTTTGAAAGGACTTAGATCTTTACCTCATTATTCTTTGCTACAGAAAATAAAATAAAAAAAAAACCCAACAATTTAATTCTAAAATCAGAAAGGGGAACAGAGCAGTTGTTCTCCAGGGGTATAGCTGGAGGAGGCCAGTTATGAAGTGGGGGCTTGAGCTCATTCTGCGCGAGCTACTGTGATGCTTCCCTTGAGCTGATGTCAACCCCTCTCTTTTGGTGTTGGCCCCCTTTCCTGCCCTGCCCCACACTGTTGGAAGTGCTGCAAGTGACCGCTTTGCTGTGTGGTCTTGACACGCAACCATAATGGTACTTACAGCAAGTATTTCTAAAATGAATATGCTGCAAAAATGCTCTGGGAAGGCTTGAGTTGCTGTAAAAAGGTGCACAAAATGGGGCCAGATCAGTCACTCGTAAAGCCCCAGACTTGATTAGCCAGGTGCTGGCAAACGATGGGGCAGTTGTGTTGTGAAGGCAGACAGTGGCGTCTGTCTTCCCAAGAGAGCCTGCCCTTGTCTCGTTGCAGGAGAATGGCATTTTCCTCAACGGCAAAGCTAAACCTCCTCCACTTCACAGCCGTGTAGATGTGGCTACTGCCTTTGAAGCAGATTTTTGGCCAGACAAGAATCCTTGACTGACTCGAAACCTTTGGCTTTGGGCTCTTCTACACTTTTTCATGGCATTTGTCATGGCCCTGTTGGCAGTTAGAAACTCATTGCTGCACTTATTATCTGAAAAACTAGCTCATTTGTTGTCTTCTCACTGTAAAAAGAGACTAATGGAAAAGGAATCTGAAAATTATGAAAAGGGAAGGGTTTTTTCCTGTCCTGGAGATCTAAGTGTAATAAATTAATACTTCTCATGCAAGAATGAAAAAATTTGAACCTAATGGCTGGTTAAAAAACGTGCCAGCACAATTTAATTGGACTGGCTGAGTCATAAATCTTTTTTTGTTATGGTGGTGCCTGGCAGCTCTGCCATAATCATATTGATTTTTCTCCTTTAGTGGTAAGCCCCTGTCTCTTCAGTTCACATTAGTCTGTATCAGTCCGAAATATGGAATAAAGGTTGTCAACCCTCTTGTGCCTTGGGGCTCACCCCAAAAACTCATCTTAAACATCTTGACTCTCTTGCTAGATACAAGGCTACCAGTTGTGGTGATGACGGTGATGATGACAATGATGATAATAACAATAATGATAATTGAGCAATTGCTCGTAGTTGGATTTTGGTAGCTTGAATCACACAGAGCCTGTCCAATGGAAAGAGAAGGGGGCAGTCACAGAAGTGTTGGATGCCCGTCTCCACCTCCCTCACTGTCTAGAGGGGCAGAAAGATGCAAAAGAGGGTGTCTGTGGCCAGAGAAGTGGGACAAAATCCAGGACAAGCAGGGAATGCTGTGAGTTAGTGCAATATTTGGATCACTTTTCGAAGACTAGTTGTCTGATGGAGCGCAGCCTTACAAGTTTAAGATTTCCTCTTCCATCAGACCTCCTGGAGCAAAGCGGTTGCAGAGGCTGCCTGCCTGCCCACAGCAATGAACTCATGCTCCTTACCCAGTTCTGCCTGTCCTCTCTGAGGCACTACTGTCTCCAGTGGCTCAGTGATGGCCACAGAACAGCTTTCAAGTATATAAACCACAATTTCTTAAGTGGTGACATGGGAGAACAATGCAAGCTGTTAGCTGTTCTATTCATTTTTCAAAGCCATTCAATTCTTCACAGCTATAAAATACTAGGAGAAGCTGTCTTTGAGTTGTATAATCACAGACTAATTTGGGCTGGAAGGGATCGATGGAGTCATCTGGCCCTACCCGCTGCACAAAGCACAGCCAAATAGCTTGAGTTGCTCAGGGTTTATGCAGTCAAGTTATGAATATTTCCTGGGATGATGATTCTCCTGTCCCCCTGGGCCCCTGTTTCAGGGTCTTACCAGCTTTATGGTAAAAAAAAAAAAAAAGTTTTTCCTAGTGTCTAATCAGAATTACCTGCTTTGCGACTTGCGCATCTTGCCTCTTGTCCTGTCACCCTGCCTCCATCTTCTCTGTAATTTCCAATTAAGCAGGTTCACATAACAAGATCCTCCTGCACTGTCTCTTTTCCAGGCTGAACAGTCCCAGCTCCCTCCTCCTCTCATAGTGTGTGTCCTGTGCTCCAGCCCCTCACCATCTTGGTGTCTGCTGGACTCACCTCAGTAATTCCATGTCCATCTTGTACTGGAGAGCCTTGAACTGGACACAACACACAGGAGCTGGCCTCACAAGTGATAAACAGAGAGGAACAGTCACTTGCCTCAAGCTGCTGAGTACGCTTTTACTAACACAGGACAGGATGCAGCCAGCCTTATTTGCTATAAGGATTTATTTTGGTGTGTATCATTAATTTGCTTGATAGCTTGGGCTGAGAGTTGTAGTTTAATGAATTGCTTAGGACTGTGTTTGCAGAGACTTTTAGTCATTTTACTCCAATTAATTAAGTGTGGGCAGCAACGTTAATTGCACGTGTGAACCTGAGCCCACTCATCTTCTCAGGAAGCCTGTACCGAAGGACAGAGTTAGGCTGTGGTGCTTGCTAGCTTCCTTCCTCGTCTTGTCTTTTTCCTCTTTTATTCTCACTGTCGCTTTGGTGACGTCAGGGACATGCTAGCCTCTTCCAACTCCGTTTAGTAACAGCTATGAATTCAATTCAATTCAAAATCCCCGGGGCATTGGCTCCCCTATTATCCTTGGCCAGTGCCATGAGCTGTCCCGAAGCAGACGTCTTGGTGGCCCATTTCCCTTTCCTTGCTATGATAGTGGCCTGCATTCATGCTGACCTAACTGTAAGACACTGCCTCCTCTGGTGCTCAGGGTGTGAGGTCAACTTCTGATCAATTCTGTCTGGGGAAGCTGTTTGTACAGTACATGGCTCTGTAAAATTAATCTGCTGGGAGGAGTCTGGGAACCTACAACCTGGCATCCTTTGCAGGGCAGAAAATACTATAGAGTGTGTGCTACCCTTCCCACTATTTATCTCTGAGAAGTTAGTGGAGCTGATCCAAACATTCCCTATGAATTGGTTTTCTAAATAAAATTTTGTCATCCCTCAGGAATCTCAAACGGGTTCCTCATGAGCACTGAAATTTTGGTTTTGGTGATCTCTTTCATTTTTGCTTTGTTTTCATGCTTTGAATGTTTCTTTAAATCAAGTTTATTTATTGGTTAAATTGCAAGAATGGAGTATCTCAAATTTAACAGTCCTATATTTATTAAAATAACTAATTTTTAAACAAAAGTTTTGTTTCATTTCATAGAAATCCCAACAAATGAAAATTGTCAAAACTAGGAAGAGCCAGGTGGTGAGACACTGGAAAAAAACAGGTGGTGAGACACTGGAACAGGTTGCCCAACAAAGTTGTGGATGCCCCATCCCTGGAAGTGTTCAAGGCCAGGCTGGATGGGGTTTTGAGTACCCTTGGCTAGTGGAAGGCGTCCCTGCCCATGGCAGGGAGGTTGGAACTAGACGGTCTTTAAGGTCCCTTCCAACCTAAACCATTCTATGATTCTATGGTACGATCCTATGAACAGAAATCTTGGGAAGTGCCACGTTTCATTTTTTCCTAATTCTCTTGGGAATGGTGGGAATGAAGGAGAAAGAGTAAGCGAGCAAGAGTACAAGGCTGATCACGCAAGGTCTTTGTGCCTTTCACATTTGTTGTCACAGCAGCTGCCTCATTGCTCCTGGAAGATCCTCTCTCTTTCCATCTCTTCTGTCAATACAGCAGATTTGGAGAAGAGAGGAATGGAGTACAACCAGAAAAATGAGATGTGTGTTGCTTGGCAGTTATACAGGTTGTCACACGAGGAAATGTTTTTTGTATCAAAATCAACTTTGTAATAATAAACCACAGATGTTCAGCATCACTTAGTGGGCCATTCGCACCTAACATTAAATGAGTTGTTAAATGAATCTGAATGTTGTACGCTGAGGGCATGCTGCATTGGAATATGGCTGTTTGGTAGTGTATTCTTGTGTTGAAGCTCTGGATCATCCTCCTCACTTAGTGAAAAGAGCAGGCCAGCCTCCCTCCAGGTGTGCGGCGCAGATTGATGCTGCTATGAGCTGCAGGTGGGAGTGCTGAGAAATGTGTGGCTGCTCAGTGTAAGCAGTCCATGTGCGTATGCTGCAATCGGTGCCTATGCTGCTGCTTGGACTCGGGCTCAGACTCACCAGCGTGGTGTTAGTTTGCTCCTCTTTGGTGACACAGATTCTCCGAACCCCCTTTGGCTACAAGGATAAACTAGAGCTCAGCTGCTCTGTAGCGTCAGGGTGGTGAAAAACAGGCAAAGCACATCAGCAAGTCCGAGCTTCTGTCTCATTTTCCTTGAAATGTCACGAGTGAGACCACCAAGACCACTGCAATTCTTTGTGATCTGTTTTTGCTGGAAGCCCTTGAGGATTTTTCCTAGCGGCCTTGGGAAACCCAGAAGTATGCCATAATGGGAGTTTTTAGCACTGACAGCAGCTTTGTAGGATAGAAAGCATATACTCATAAGTCTTCTCTGTCTTTTTTCATGTACTTTATGTAGCCAGTGGGGTTAGCGGCAGTCCATAGCCTGGTATTTTTAATCTATCCAACTTTGATTTGAATTTCTGATTTACTTAACAGCTTTGCTTCCTCATCTTTCAATCTTTTAGGTCACTTTTGACTTTACAGTTTCTGCTCTATTCAATTTTGTGAAAACTTTCTGCCAAAAGTGAATAATCTACCTGCTTACATTGATTAGAAACCAATGTAAATATTTGTAAGTTTACAGAGGCCTTACTGTTATCAAGGAGTATAACGTAACATGTTTATCCTTCATTACAATTCAGTGAGACAGAACAGGAGGAAACAATACTATACAGCTGGAAGTAAATAAGCACCAAGAGAAGAAGTGAAAAGATGATATTCTCAAAATGTGGGCAAGAACAGAATTTGCCAAAAATATTTCCCATAGTTTTGAACTGTAGGCTAGTTAAGTATGCTTCATATCTGGAGATCAAACAAGAGCAAACAAGGTAATCAACATGAAATAATCAGTTCATTTTGGCAGAAGTTCCAGGGGTGAGACATTGCCCTGACTCAAATCAGCGTGTGCCTGGGATTTCATCCCTCAGGCTCAGCAGCTTTCGTCTCCAGGTTGATAACAACCTCAGATGACCAAACCCAAAAATCTAAAATTACAAATGAGAGATGTATTTTTCCTTTTCCAAATCAGCCGTTTCAGTGTTGACCCTTCATTGATACCATTCCAAGAGCAAGTGGGCAAACTGAGTATGCTCAGCTTAATAGTTACTGTCTTGAAAAGTGCTCAGAAATGTAAAAGGCACTTCATTGTCCTGAAGCACTTCTCAGGAGGGCTCAGAAATCATGTCTCTGCTTTGTTAGCAGGTGGAAAATGTTCAGTGAGCTAATTCTGCCTGGGAAATCCTTTGACCTGGATAACACTGCTGTGCCCTTTGCAGAGAATCATCCCTTTGATTTTGTAAAGTGGAGATCTTTGTGATGGAGAATGTGTGGGCACAGGGGACACAAGCATTGCTCAGTGCAGCTCAGCCTGTACCTTCTTGGTCCCTCCAGTAATTACGCTGGGTCTGGAGACCCAAGGACTCTGCAGTAGCAGCTTCGCAGACACCTTGCTTCTGTACTAATACTGCTGGAAAACACAATTGCCTGAAGCTATGCTGGAGGCAGCGGTGTTTGTTAAATGTCTGGCACCACAGGGTTTTAGGGGGAGTCTGCCGGTGGTGGCTGATGAAGTCGGAGCTGGTCAAGGAGGAGGGTGCCAGCACAGCTTCCCACCGTGCCCTTCTGCTGAGGAAACTGCAGCAGGGCCAATGTTAAAGCACAGCTTTGGGATCCTATCAATCCTCTGGCCATGGAGATCATGAGCGCTGCAAGGAATAATGTGTGTAGGCTCACGACTGAGAAGGAGTGGTGAGCAAAGACCATCTCTCTCTGCTTGCCACTGTGCTAGGAAAGGAGCGACGCTGACGACAGAGGTCTATGGGAGTGTGCAAAGAAGTGGAAGTAGCCTTTTCTCTCTGTGCAGAATGACCTAATACAGTTTGCAGGACATGATGTGCAAAATGAAGCTCTTGTTCTGCAAATTGTGTTCAGACTAGAATTATTTAGGAATATCTGATTAGCTGTAGGGAAGAGTTTTTTAACACAGAGGGGTCTCAAACTTATTTTTTAGGGATCATACTTTTTAACATATGAGTTACTGCCTGAATCTGAATATTATATCTGAACATTTACTGTTGAGTGAGCAGCTGTAGCTGTGAAGAGCTGAGCAGCTAATTGGTGAGAAACGTATGAAAGATGGACAATAGGCTCTTATCAAACACTCAGTAACACGTTTGCATAGTATAACACTATTCAGAGAATGAAGCTGTTAAACAAAATGTGTAATCCCTTTTCCCTGCCTTCTCTAAAAGTGATACAGACTCTTTCACCAAAATTTTGGTTGAAATACAATCAGCATATCTCTTTTCTCATGAACTTTGCTCCCTGACTTCTTTCTGTTTTGCATATTGTTTTGACTATTGTGAAATTGTAATTGCCTTATTTAAGCCTTGTAGTCTCCTTCACCAAATAGACTAATCATTTCTGCCTGTAGAGAAAGCTCCCTGAAAGAAACATCACAATGAAATCGAAGTGCCTTTCTTTGCTGTATTCAGAACTCCAGCTCACGACTGCAGTCACTCGTGCTAACATCCCTCATTTTCAGTGTTAGAATTAATAACAATGAAACATTTTGTTAGAATTAACAAAATGAAAATGTGAGCAAGGAACATAAGTGAAAGGGACTGCTGGAAAGCACTAGAAAAATGGGGCTATATGAGAAGGTGAACCTATATGTCTAAGTCTAGCACCCAGTGTCAAGAGATGTGAAAACTCTTAAAACAGAAAGAAAGGAAAACCAAAGACTGGAAAGCCTCTGTATTCTCACCGTTCCTGAAATTGTGATGATCCAGCCTAGAGCAGAAGCTGTTTATTCTTAACCTTGTTTAAATTGCATTTCAGTCAATGTACATTGGTCACATCCCAAAGCACAACAATCAAATCTACTTTCACCAGTTGCCTTGCAGAAACACTAGGGTGTGAGAAATCCTGGTTCCTTTCTTCCTTTCATCTACATCCCCTCAGAAGTAATTTGAGAGCATGAACAGCTCTTCTTTGAAGAGTAGTAGAAAATTCTACCAAAAAACTGTAACCCGAGCAAGGCTTATTTGGAGAGAGAGTGAAGTCTGCTGAGATGTTTTGAAAGGTTGGAGCTGCTAACATACATATCAAAGGGAGATATTTGTAAGGATTGGGCAAGGATAAGGGGTAAACATGGAAATTCATCTGGGAGAAATAAAAAAGACAATAAATCAGTCAGTCAAAGGGGCTGTAGTGAAGAATGGTAATGGTTTTATACAATGTTTGTCCAGTCGATAGCATCATTTACTGTATAAATAACCGTCTATGTGAACAGTTTATTGCTTTCCACACTCATATTCCACAGCTGGCAAGAGTGTTTGTTTATGTATCTATAGACCATTCTGCAAATACTGCTCTCAAGCTGCTGGTATGTCAGAATTATAAATGCACCCTATTACAAGTTTATTTGTAAAATTAGCCATATGAAAATAAAGTTATCTGTCTAGCTTTGTTGCTTTTTTTTGACAGTTATATATATATGCAGATTACTTTCTTTCCTCAGTACTGTTTCAATTTTCATGGTTTTATTTTTAGGCAGAGGGAATTGCCAGAGTGTCATCTAGTGCACTCTACTGGCCAGATACAACTTCACCAAGTCTGAGGGCCTTGCTGGCTTAAGTAGGTTGAAATACTTCATATGCCTTTCTTGTGTTAGAAAATGTTATTTTCTGTAAATTAATGCAGGTTTACACGAGGGATTTGAAAGGCGCTGCTTATAATTCAGTAACAGCATTACCAACAAGGCTGTTCAGGATACTCCTCTCTCTCTCTCTCTCTCCTTTTTTTGTAAATACCACTCTCTGAGTTTCTGTTGCTTTCTCTGTCTCTCAATTTCTCTAGCTATTGTAATGTGTCTCACCTTCTCACTTCATGTCCCCAAATTTAAAAGGCTTTTCTTCTCTTGGTCTTTGTTTATTTCCTATATCAGAATACACACATTTGGAAGTCTTGTTTGATTTTGTGATGAGTAGTTTGCTTATAATGATAAGACCTCCCTTAAAATGGATTTCACTAGGCCAAAAAGGCTTAAAAATTTCAAGCCTATTGTTAGGAAGAGGCTATTAAATAATCATAAAAAACTCCTAATTATAGAGGTTTTTTAAAAATTTAAAACAAATAAACAAGTTCTTGAAATCCAAGCCTTTGTGCCTACTGTTTTGGGGAGACAGGGTTTAGGATCTTTAAGCCAAAGTTTTTTTGTTGGTTCAAGGAAAAAAATATAATTTTCTCAAATTCTATTACTATAAATGTGCATACTCTACCAAATCTCTTAATTGACCTCTAACAAATCTCTTAAGTGGTCTCCAGAAAATAATACGAAAGCAGTGGTGGCACTTTAATGTAAACCAACTATTTTGAATGGCAAATATCGAGTACTGCTGAACTGAGATCAGCGTGTTAGTCATGTTCTTTCCAGTTAGTTCATTTGCATTTAATGTTACAGCTCTTCCATAAGGAGCCGGAGGGATGCCAGACTCCTGCTTTCTAGGTCTGCGTAAGCGTGGCACCAGAGCCTTTGCTGGTATGGGGCTATTCTGTCAGTGCCACAGCTGTAGTCTGACACTGAAAGAAGCACAAGTGCCTCCGAAACAGCTTTGCTATCACAGGTGGATGTTACTTAAGTTTTCACAGAGTTAGTATCAATCCTTGCATCTTGCTGGCACTGCTACCTGCCATTAGCATGGTGGGAAATGGAACGGGGGCTGCAAAATACGGAAATAACAGATGTGTTCTTCAGATATGGTGGGGCTTGGTTGGACTTTTGCCCTGCATTCCTGAAGGCTCATTGGTTGCTTCATGGCAGCCTAATGTACTTCACGCCATGATTGGATCTTTTGGACACCTGAGAGTTGTGTATCGGTATCAGGAAAACCACAGGAGAAAATCTTTGCAAGAGTGTTATTCTTTGAACCCAAAGGGATATTTTTGAATGTCATTGTAAATAAATAAAGAATATCACATATTGGAAGGCTACATAAAAAAACATTTAAAAAAAGACAGTCTTGTTTTGAGTTTTTGCTGATGCTGTATGAAGTAGTCAGATTGTCTTCATGTCTTGTTGAAAGCGCCTTGTTGAAGATTCTGCCCTCAAAGTAACCTTCATGGTAGAATGAATGTGAATAGTGATACATCCTAGGCTAACATTTTGGTATATGCTTTGGTAAAGATATATCTACTTTTTTTGCATCTCAGAAAGATATGGTGATGCTTCCAAGGGGAATTAGGGGGTCCTTGATTTGATCTTTCTGCTGAATTTCAGTTTGGTTAGTTATTTCAGTTTCGCCTAATAAAATGCATGATTCTTCATTTCCTGTCGTAACATGCAATGCAGTGTTCACATGACAGTATATAGACAGTTGTGCTTCACACTACAGGTAGATGTGCTTTTGAAGCCCTTAAGGTGTATAAAATGATATTACCTGCTCAGTAAAACTTTAAACAGAATAATATCAATAATTAATAAAAATAACAGCAAATGTTTATACTTAGCATTTTCCACTGTGTTACTTGTTGTTAAAGGGATAAATGTTGTCAGTGTGGGGAAGCTCTGAAAATACAGAAAGGATTGTTTTCACTGGTCAAACTCGGAGTGGCTTTTCTGGTGAATAACATAAGCTAATTATCTCAATCTGGTTTTTACCCATGAGCAACGATCCTGAATGATGATATTGCTATAGCTGAGGTCACAGTTTTGTCGCTCCAGCTTTAATGTTTTTATATCCCACGACTTTCACCAATGTTGGTGGGTACGATGGGTAGTGTGTTGCCTGCTCTTCAGGGCTGGAGATCAATTTATAAACAACTTCTTTTGCTGCTTTCACTCTACATTAGGTGTAAGAAGGAAAAGTGAATATATGATGGCCTAAATTTTCTTTCAGTGTTTGCCAGGATGTAACTGGAAAATATTTGTAAATCAAAAAAGGGAAAGTGTCTAGTTTTGGTAGAAAGTTGATCTGATTGCACTTTCAACAAAAATAACCCAATACCTGTGGGCAAAGCACAGAACAAGGGTCTACTTCTACACAAACGTGTTTTAGAAATTGTGCTAGTAATTACAACTTCAGTCTTCTCCGATGCCATGGTTATGTGGCATTATTTGAAGCTCACCCCTTATATCTCATGCAGCTGTGAGCTAGAGAGCTGACCCAAACAGAACAAAATGGAACAGCTTAAAATGGTAAATGTAGCTACCTATCCAGTGCCAGGGTATCACCTTAATCCTGGACGGCTTCAGCGGGTTTTCAAAACACTGCATCCAGCTTCTTTGTTAGTATGGACTCTTCTAGCATTTTATGTTAGAATTTGCCAGTTCGAGCAGTCTGAGAGGCAGCCCCCTCCGGTGAAGGCTGATAATGGCTGAGTGGAAGCTGTGGTCAGTATCAAAGCCGCAAAGGAGATCCCGGGAAGCCGTGGGAGTGAAGGGGGTGAAGGTGAGGTAAGGGAGGGAGGGTTAAACAATGAAAAGTGAGGAGACTTAAGGCAACAAAGCTACATTTGATGCACTGCAGAAGTATACTGTCTTTTGATCTTATAGGTATTTTCAGTGTGATGGTTTTTGTACTTCTACTACTTGCCAATCATTTTTCTGCAAAACATGGTGTTCAGTAAACCTGGAAATCTCCACTGCTCTTTGACATGTCAAGTTTGTGTAGTTGCAATGCAGAAATTTCAAAATGGTTTCAGCTAACAAACAGCAATTTCCTCATCATCTCACCCGACGGTGATGCAGATGTTTGAAACCTCTGTGCCTACTGCATGTTTCAGAAACACTAAACATTTCATCTTGACTTCTCTTCAGTACCACCTACTTCCTGGAAAATTTGGAAGCCTTGCATTTACCACTTCAAATTCTCTGCCAAGTTCCTTTCAATTTTTTTTTTTTTTCTCCATTTTTGTCTCACACGTTTATTATATGGTGACAAATGCAGTTTTCTTCTGACACCACATAATAGACGTGCGAAACACACACACATATGTTCTAGTAAGAGACTGCTCTTTACTTCCTGGCTCCAGTTGCAAAACATGAGTCAGGGTTAGAAAGGTTGTACCTGTCAGAGATGTGTAATCTGCATCCTCAAACTTTCCCAGCTTTTGCTACAATAGTGGGGAAAAATGGCAAATCTCGTTCTTCTGTTTCTATACTCAATGTTTCCTCCTCCCCAAACACATCTTTTCTTCATTTTATAATCACCATTCCCTTGTAATTATTATATTTACTCACTTCAGAGATTGATGCTGTCATTAACAGGAAGAAATATCCCTCCATCTCCTAAAACAAGTGTAGCAGCACTCTGACTGCAGGAGGTACAGCAGTTTTAGAGAAAGCATCCTCCTACTATACTGATTTTAATGAAAAGAAGAAAAATTACTAGTCCATTTGCTATGAATTCCAAGCACTATTTTTCACCACGTCAAGTGATATCTGATGTTCTGCTGTATAATTGTAGGTAATGACCAAACAGCCTCTCAACAAGACTCTAGTGACATACCATGCCTTATTTATATATACCAGTTTTAAGTGTTCTGTACACTTCTGCAGTGTGTAGGGGGCCTCAGTGCAATACAAAATCAGACAGATCTTTTGTGAGCTAAAGCGGAACAAGCCCCATGTTACAAGTTAAAACAAAACCAAGCAAACAAGCAAGCAAAAAGAGAAAACTGAACACATTATCCCTTCCTTCTGCACCCAAGCAGGATAGGAATTTAACATGAAGCAGTTATTCTGCAGTTACCCATGTGTGGCTGGAAGCAGCATGAACTATGGTGCTTCCACGTTAATCATAAACAGTTTTGTATTGAATTTTTTTCTAAATCATTTTATCCCACATGGTCCTAGTGGTTGACTTGCTCCTGCAATAGAATGACAAATAACTGGGTGACATGCTTTGAAAAATTTAGAAAACAAGAAATTCTATCCCGTTTTCCAAACAGATCAGAAAAAACACTAATTACATTAGGCAAGATGGAACAGACAATTAAACTGGGCATGCTTTAAATTTTGAAGCTAACCAGATAACTGACGCCTTTTTCAAAAGTAATGACTATTGAAGTGATTCCTTGAAAATGAAGCAAATCCACTGATTTTCCTTTCTAAAATTAAAGCATTTACCTTATACAAAGTATAAGAAATGTTACCTGTTGCCTCCACCATTCCTTCTAGGATTACAACAATTTCTAGCTCCTCTTTGGGCAACTGGGCTTTGGAAATCTCCCAGAAAGGACTCTGCTGGTTAATTTCATGGCTGATGATCAGTGGTGAAACCAAAAAGAGACGATCATCCCCTGTGTAATAACCTACGTTGATATCTGTCTGGTTGAGTGGTATAAATTCCCCCTCCTTTGTCTGTTTGGATTTGATCAACTTGGCTCGTATTGATGCCTCTACAATGTGTGAATTCCTAAGGTCTCCTACTCGGAACATCAGACACAGCTTTCCATCCCGCATGGAAATAACTGCGTTTGTAGAAAAAACCAAGGTTTCTGCCCTCTTCTTGGGTTGGGATATTTTCACAAACATGCAGCCAACCATGAAAGCGTTGACGATAGAACCTAAAACAGACTGCACTAAAAGCAGAATAATTCCCTCGGGACACTTGTCCGTGATGACCCGGTAACCATACCCAATGGTGGTTTCTGTCTCGATTGAGAATAAAAAGGCTGAGACAAACCCATTGAGGTTGCTGACGCATGGGGTCCACGTGCTGTCCCCTATATGATCCATATCTCCTCGCATGTAGGCAATTAGCCACCAGATCATTCCAAAGAAGAGCCAGGTCACAGTGTAAACCATGACAAAAATCAACAGGTTGAACCTCCACTTGAGATCGACTAAGGTAGTGAAGATGTCAGTCAAGTAACGGTAAGTCTCTCTGACATTCCCATGGTGGACGTTGCATTTCCCATCTTTCCTAACATACCTCTGGATTTTTCTCTTGGCACATTCTTTGTTTATATTTTTTGGCAGATCCTCTCTAGCTTGTTTGGGCAACTTTGGCTGATGAATAGTGACAGGGCTCTCTATGTCCTGCTCCATTGAGTCTTCTTCCAGTACGTTAGCTGCCATTAAAAACAAACAAACAAGAAAAAGGCAGGCATTATTTTTCTTATTATTTCTCTAAGTCAACACACAACTTCCTCCTGTATTACTGGCATAAAATCGCTATTAATCAATAAAATTATTATCCTTGTTCTTTGCTTACTTATTAGGCGCATAACACAAAACTCAAATAGTGCCAACCATCCTCAATTTATTGCTAAATAGAAACTGAAGGAAAACTCTCTTTCTTGTTTCCTCTCTGTCAGGTCATCCTATCTACACCCATACTTAAATTCTGCAAGATGTGTTCAAGCAGATCTTTCTTCCCCCGCCCCCCTTCACAGTTTAATAAATGAGGTTTCTTATGCACCAAGAAAGATCTTCTGGGAGATAGCAGATATAAATGAGGAAATGGATTTGCTTGGGGGTTTCAGTCAACAAGATGAGCAGAGAAAATGAGCAATTGTTAAGTTATTTTTTTCCTATCAATTGCATTGCTATGGGGAAAGTATTAAATAAGTATAAAGAATTTAAAAAAAAACACAACATTTTTTAGAAAGAACCAATTCTACCCTTGTTGAAGGAAAGGCGGGCTTTAGTGTAATATATACCAAGAGCAACTCAAGCACATTTCCATAGAAAATCAATGTCTCGCTGATACTGAGACAGGGAATTGTGTGTACTACTCCCAGTAACATAAACCATACAGTATTTCAGAACATGATTTAATTTTAATTCAGTATACCTGTGGCCTTTCATTCAAGCATGCCTTTTTCTCTAATTTTATGGGCCTACACAGTGTTCCCCCATAAGTGCCTCACAAGAATTTGAAACAGAAATGACAGTAACTGCCTTTTTTTTTTTTTTTTTGGCTTCCCAGCCTTTGAGATAAATAGCATCATTATGTTTATGTGCAAGAAAGAAGAGTTTACTGAGGAGGAGAGTGTTTTAATAGAATGGGTTTTGCTGAGGACATCGTAAAGTCTGGAGTAACTGTTTCTGTTTTACTGGAAACCCTTCTGCACTCTGAGGCTTGTTCCTGTGGGAATTTCAGCTTTTGAACTCCTTATTTTCTCTGTTCTGGCTAACCGCTATCATCTGCTGCCAGGCTGTGAAGGGAAAAGGCTTCTGCTGGCTCTACCTAGATGTTGGACTCTACTATAGTAGCACTGATGTGACGTTGTACCATCGGTTTACAGAGATGCTCTTCCTGAACTGTCAGGGCATTGACCTGCGTGTTGTCAGGGCACCTTGCAATGGCCACAGTTTACATAAATGTGCTGCGGTAACTTCTGTGCTGGCTTAGGTTTGTGCTGCCCAGTCCTGCTGTGGGTGGTGACATTCAAACAGAGAGCTGGGAGCAAGCAGCTTGGGTTGGGAGGCATTTAATTTCCCTGAGCTCCAGTTGCCTCTGAGCACCTCTTGCCTGGCTGGGAAATGGGGGCATAAACCCACCAAAGGTCCTGCTTGACTGAGCATTCCTGTCTCTGGCACCCCACAAGCTTGGGTGTCTCTGCCTGGCACTGGCCTGGGCAGTAGACCCAAACCCTTTTGCGTGGAGGAACTACCAGGGAAGCTGAGGGTCTTGTCTAGAGAGAGGGCTGCACAAGGGGCTGGTCTTGGTGGGTCAGTATGGCAGGAAGAGTGTTAATAGTTAATAGCCTATTGTTAGCCACTTTTAGCATCATGTGCTACCTAGCAGATCATCTGTGGAGTCTCACAGCACCTGTAACTTTTTCAAGATGTGCAGACTCATCCCTGTGGAGAAAGATCACAGACCCTTGTAAAGTTTTAAGGGTGACTGAAATACTTAGGAAAAAACCAATGGGTTGTAGACTGGTCATCTCTCCTTCTGGCCTGCTCCACTGCCAGCCAAGCCTTTCTTCAGCCCCATAGCCTTTTCTGTGGGAAAAGAAAGTCTCCAAGGTCGACAGTAGCATGGAAACCTGATAGCAGTTCTGTCTTTAAAGAGTGCGTGTTCCATCCCGTGTCACTTTTTCAGTTTGCTGCTGTGTCTAAAGAGCATTATTCAGGCTGATGGTAGCGGCAGCACTGGAAGTCGTGTCACAAGGCAGTTAGTTCTGAATGAACTTACCCTAGTTGGTGACAGCGTGCCTACTTGCATTATCACTAATGCTATATAATGTATGACGAAATAAACACAATAAAAAGGCATTGCAGGAACCTTGTGAGGCAGACCTAAGCCAAAGCCAGAAAATTTGAAGTTAAGGCTTCACACTTTACACTTAACTCTCTCTTGTGCCTAAGGAAATTTCAGTTCACTGGAGCTATCACATCAGTGCAGTAGCAATCCTCTCAAATACTTATGAACAGCCTGGTTCTGGCTTTTGAGGCTTTAATGCAGTGTGTGTTAGACTAGTAATGCTGGTTTAATGGGGTTCATTTTCTTCAAGGCATTATGAACATTTTTCATTCCCCTCTTGGTTGGAGCCGGGCATGAACGCAGAGACAGGATGCAGGTGTCCCCTGTTGTCTTTGAGAACATACTTTACTTCTGACCTTGCTGTTAAAGGCAACCATGTCCTAGACTTCCCTGCCTGATTATCTTTTACCAGAAACATCAAAGTATACTAAAAACCATAGCAGGGCTGGGAGGGGACACAGTTGCTGATTTTATTAGTGGCATCAGGAGAAATATGAAGGGATGTCCCCATCCAAGGATGTCGACTAGGCATATACTGCACCCATCTAGCCTGCTTTGCACACGGTGTTTATTTCCTATAGAAGTACTTGCTAGCAACGAAGCACCTTTTATTCATACAATGAGTTTTAGTGATGCTTTCAAAATGTTTTGTGTTGATTAAGCCCTTGTGCATCATAACCAGTCTTTCCTGTGTTTTACAGTACATGAGCTGACACAAAAAGACAGGTAAGGGCCACATTTTCTCAAGTGGCTGTAGGTTTTGTAGCAGGAGCAAGGAGCCACCTGCTCCTCAGCACACGGTGGTCGGCTGTGACTGTCACTGTAAGTGGGTTTCACAGGCCTGCCCCTTACAACGTGGGAGAATTTTTCTTAACCTTGAGAGTTAGCATCTTGAGAGGTATAGCATCTCACTAACACTCTTGTGGACATTTTGATCTCCTTGAAGGCATCTGGCCATTTTGTAAACTCTTCAGGCTTTTTCCAGTGCTGTCCTTTCTCAATTCTCAGCAGTCTCTGAGAGGAAAAGTTAAGGTCAAGTTTTTAGTCTTTTTCTCTTTATGCAAGATGCCCTTTTACTCTTTCTCTCACCCCAATTCTCTTACTATGAGACCCAATGAATACCTGTATGGGAGGTTTCTAGATCAGAATCACAGCCTGTCATCCTCTCCTGGTCTGAGTTCTCGCTCCAGAGTGAACCTTGGGAGCAGCAATTCCTGAAAGAAGTGATCCAAGGACTGTGCATCTGTGTGTTTCCATGGAAATGCTTGATGAGTAAGTTTTAAACACATGGCAGGATCCCTGTTCACCACTAAGGCTGAGGAACAGCCACATATTGTCAGCGCTTTTGCCACAAAACACTTTGACTAATTATATTTTTACTTGATATCAACCCAATTAGCTTATGCTGTTTATTTCATTTAATTTTCCTTTTGGTTATATAATGGCTGTCATGGTTCCAGGAACAGAGGAGTGAATAGCAGCTATCTCACTTGAGAGCTATTTTTACTCTCTCTGCTTTTCTACATGACAAAAATATATACATATTATTAATCTGCACTGCAAAAAAAAAATGTATTTCTGAATGCTTCCCCCTCTCCCAGTAAACATTGTGTTTGTTTGAACACAGCATCCAGGTAGCAATACTGTGCCAACTTAGGCCAATTTAGAGCATTCTGTTCAAAGTATTTGTTTCAGTGAGTCCCTTAGGCAAACACATATAACATGTATGAGATTTCATAGAATCATAGAATGGTTTAGGTTGGAAAGGACCTTGAAGATCATCGAGTTCCAACCCCCCTGCCATGGGCAGGGACACCTCCCACTAGACCAGGTTGTCCAAGGCCACGTCCAGCCTGGCCTTGAACACCTCCAGGGATGGGGCATCAACAACCTCTCTGGGCAACCTGTTCCAGTGCCTTACAACCCTCAAAGTAAAAAATTTCTTCCTAATGTTTAATCTAAACCTGCCCTCTTCCAGTTTAAAGCCATTCCCCCTCATCCTATCGCTACATGCCCTAGTAAAATGTCCTTCCCCAGCTCTCCTGTAGGCCCCCTTTAGGTACTGGAAGGTTGCAATAAGATCTCCCCGGAGCCTTCTCTTCTCCAGGCTGAACAGTGACTTGTTTCATTTTCTAGCAAATGACAAGGAGTTCTCCTAAATAAGTCCCTGAATAGTTCCCTTGTGTTTCATCATAGCAGTATGTACTGGCTATGGCTATATTAGTAAACAAAATGTGCCCAGGCCTATTCTTTAGTATGGAGGCTAAATGGAGTGGTACAGCCCACGCTTCTGTTATTGAACTCCCGTTGTTTTCAAAGCAGGGTAGTCTCATACAATCTGGTTATTAGGAGTAGTCTATGTCCCATGGTATCACCTGAAATGTAGCCAGGAATTGTGTGTACTCACTTCTCCACTGGTCAAAATCATGCCAGAGGCTTTTCTAGGAATTTTACCATGCAGGCAGTCGTGTGCCAGTGCTCAGGAACATTTTATTTTCTAGTAAGGATGCAACCAGTGTTGGCGTCCTGTCTTGTCTGTTACAGAACAGCATTGGAAAGGCCCAATCCAGTGTTTCCAAGACCATATTTTTATTTAGAGTTTGTAACATGAATCCAGTGTCAACAACAAACTATGAGCTGTACAGGAGATGTTCTCACGACCTTCATGGCTGTAAATGTAACATATTACTATAATCCCTAAGCAATTGTTTTATCATTAGCAATGTGATTTTTTTGTACTTTGGTAGTACTTCAGAGATCTTGTCATGGTATTGTACAAATACAAAGCAAAAGGAGGTATGTAAAGGGCATACTTGTCTAATTTAAATACTCCTAGTCTATTTTGATTGCATACTGTATTAGTAGTAGGATGTTGTAAGATGACCTGCAAAATAATTAGGAGTTTCAGCAGAGAGTATTACAAATTGTAGCTGACCTTTTTGTAACAGAAGCTGATATAGAGAGTTCAGTGAATGTTTAACTGTAATTTAGTAGACTGATTTTATCTTTTGTAACATAGTTGTGAATGGTTTGTATGCAAATTTATTGAAAATTCACTAATTCCAAAAAATCATTTAAAATCTATGAATTATTCTCATGGGCTTTATTGCACATATAGAAATGTCGAGCAGACGTTGTTTTGACTGTGATTTCTGTCTGCATGCAGGTCATTCCCCACTCTCCTGATAGGATGAGGGCAGCTTTTAAGTTACGCAGGTGTTTCCATTTGTAAGGTCCAAGGTTGCCTTTTGTGGATATATCCACCTCTCATTTGCTGTGATCACAAGCCTCCCTGACACTGAACTCATCTGTGGAATATTTGGCAGTGCCAGGTGGCTATTTCTGTTCCCCACTGCCTTTGCAAGGTTGTTAGGCTTTGACATCAGGAGAAGAAGGCATAGCGGTACACAGCACAAGACATTTTCTGCAATGTTCAATACTCCGCTCTAAGTCTGGGTCTTTCTGTTTCATTTCTTGCCTGTGATGCAAGGAGAAGTCAGAGGGATGAAGCAGATGGGGAGCTTTTGAAATGCTTTGCCTGATCTCTGGCTTGTTTTAGTCACTGTTTCAGAGCTTTGTAAATTCTTGGGTCTGATGAGCACTGGGGGCACAAGAACAGATATTCCAAGAGTAGAGGGGGATTTGCCTGTTTGACGAACTCAGCCTGTATCGCTCTCAGTGAGACCAGGTAATCTGTACTGTGAGACGCTGTGTATTATCACCAGATATGAGGAAAAAGAGTCTTGTTTACAGATAAAAAATGGAGCCTTTTATGATAAGCTAACAATTGTAAGCAGTTATTATCACAAAATGCAGATTTTATTCTGAAAAAGAAGAGAAGATCTGGTCCTGTGCGGTTGAAATCAATGCAAGATTGTCTATTAACTTGGCTGGGAACATTGTTTAGTCCTCATTTGAAATGTTTAAATGTTCAATAAACACAGACTTGGCAAATTTCTTCAAGAACCAAACTACTTATTTGCACCCGTAGAATCACAAATACAATTTCAGACAGAGCATGTGTGTGATTTAAATTTATTTCAGCAGCAGTTTTCACTAGAAAAGAAATGCAAATTAAAGTATTTGTGGTTAGAACAGAGGCTGTAAGGATGATACCTTGTTTTCTCACACTACCTGCTTCATCGTTGCCTTCTAATCCAACTTGATAAAAATAACATCCTACTATTTTCATTTCTTTTAAGCCTGTACAGCTGCAAAAAATCAGCCTGAGTAACACTTTGCCTCTCTGCATTGCAAAAATTTCCATTTATTTCTGATTCTTGGCCCTTTTGTTATGGGGGATGGAAAATGAAACTGATACTTGAATTTGAAAACACGACTCCATTTTTGGTAGTCATTTGACCTTGTAGTTTTTGTCTTGAATTCTAACCAATTTCATTACAGAATTTACCACTAACGGCTCCAGAATGCTGGTTTTACATCTGCTTTGCTAAATGTAGCTTAATTTGAAGCACAGGGAAGCCAAACAGCCTTTGCTTTGCTATGTATATGGGACAGTGCAAAGATGTGTGGAGACAGTTGATTATCAATGTCTTCTGCCTTTCATTAGACTGGGAATCCCAAATTGGATTATGAAACTTGTTTACTACCTGAAGTCTGAGTGCTTGGAGTCAATGTTGATTCAGAGCCATCTCTAGTGCAAATGCCTGGCATCAAAAATAGACTTCTGGAACAAGGTGAGTTTGCTCTTGCATATCTCTGCTCCTGTCTGATTAGTCTAGTTATACATGTTCTTTACCATACTTTTGGCTTCCAGAAAAGCTTGAGCTAGAGGTTCAGGGCAAGTAAGGGTTCTCCTGAAAGCCTGTGAATCTACACAAATTAATCTCTCGTTTTTGATGTCAGCATAGATGTTGGCCATTGACCCCTTTATGTATTTGGTGACTGAGAAAAATGTCCAAAGTGTTTTCTGCTGGCCCAGTTCAGTGCAGTCTAGAAGCTATTCTTTTGAGCGGACTCAACATATGTATGGGCTATTGCTGATATTGCACATGTGCTATGGCTTGTGCCATGTTTTTATTCATCATGTCCCCCTGGATGGTACAAGTAATCTCCGTCACAAGCTATATGTTAAATTAACAACTCCTTCTTATCCTTTATGGCAGATGATGGCTTATCACCCTTGTCCAATTTTCACTACCTCTCCATGCTCAACCTCCCCATTTTTGTTCCCTTGCTCCCATCAGAAAGGCAAAAGCAAAGATGTTTTCACCTTAAGCAGGTAATAAATAGGGAAGTCTGAGAATGACAAACCTGCAGAACTACAAAAGGGAGACAAATAGGAGTCCTATGCAATTTCAGAGAATGTTGAACAATGGAGACTAAGCTCAAAATGATGGAGGGAGCAGTGGTTACTGTGAAAAACATGGCCTACCAATGGAAGACGAGACAATGAGAACTATCAGAAAGGCAGAATGAAGATTCTGGCCATGGTTGTGTGAAAGGCTGACAGTAAAATCAGAGACTCTTGCATGCAATTGCTTATAGCAACGTACAAAGAAGTCAGAGAAATACTCTACCTCTTTTGAAAAAATCAGACCTCAGTCTCCTTTGCTATAGTGTTCTTGTCCTACCCACAACCAATGCAGAAAACAGCCTCCTCAGAAGCAGTGTTTCTTCTGACAAGGTGAGAAAGATAGGAAGGATGCATTTTTTGCACTTGGAAAATGCATACTATTGTCACTGCTCCTGCAAGCAGTGGAACAAAGCCAGTGGCAGACATAGCCCAGGTGTCTCACCCTGAGTCATGCCACCTTGCAACATCAGACCTCAGCTCATGTCTAGTATTTCCATGTGGCAAAACTACTGACAACTGCTGTAGTAGGGCCAATAGGGATTATTAATGATTTACAGTGCTGACACCACTTAATAGCTGCAAATACTGGCCACATGCTTTCTTTCTGATGCCTCTGTGTCAAATGTATGTCTCCATGAGTCGCTGTAACGTGTCATTGTTTGATGTGCCCACTGAGAAATTTCTTTTTGCAGTTACTCAACTCCAGCTATTTCTGCCAGTTACTATCACGTGTACTAATGCAAAAATTTTTACTTGTCAGTTGTACTATTTCTTCAGAGGTTTACTAAGAACTCAACGCTTCATCTCCGAGGGGTGTACCAGGAAAAGGAGAAAGTATCAAGGAAGTATACTGACCTGAGCTTTTCAGTTTTAAACTGCTTGTGTTTACGTAATCTAACTGCTAGAAATAAAAAATAAATACATTTAAAATCTGCTTAAAATCATAGAATATTTTGGGTCAGAAGGGACCTTGAAAGGCCTCTTGACCAACACCCTACTCAACACAGGACCAACTTCAAAGTTAGATTATGTTGCTCAGGGCCAAGGATGGGAGATCCCACAGCCTCTCTGAGCCTTGTCCCAGTGCTGCACCTCTCGCATCAGAGACTGCTTAAATCCTGATTTCTCCAGATATTTTCGTTACTGATGAAGCCATGAATTTTGTTACAGAAAAAGGGTATTCTCAAGTTTTTTGAAAATAGATGGGAGAATCAGTTCCTTCTTCTCAGGACTTTTTCCCATTAAAATTTTCTCAACTGAAAACTCGAGAAACAAAAATTAACCGATCGGCTGAACATTTTGTATAGATAGTTCTGACTCATTTAATTCTGCACCTGTAATGTCACTGGTATCTGGGGAGTGTTCCTGTTTGTTTCTGGAAGCTGAAGTGTAAATAGGAGCTTGACTGGCCTGTCCAATGCTGACTGTCTGTACTGCTAAATGTTAGCAAGCTACACGTCTTGGCTTTGGCCCATGCCAACTAGTGCTCTGAGACAGTACATAGGAATGGTTTGGGAGACAGTATGGGCCAGGGACTGCTCCCAGTAGACAGCATGGATGAGACTGCATCAGGTTTGGCTTCATTCATTCTCATCTGCCAACACTGTCCAAGCAGGCTTTGCTTGCTCAGATATCTCCACAGGCCCTCATGCCACCTCTGCATCAAGCAACATATAACCTTGGTCTGCAATACAGACCTCATGTTATTTCATATAATTTGGAGTGGAAAAAAGTCACTGTCAATATACTAATTATGCCTTAAAGCAGTGAAATAAAAAGTCCACACAAGATTCAGGGCCAAGTGCTCTGCAGCATGCCATGGAAATCCTGTAACACTTGCTCTCAAGGTTGCAGAACAATTTCTGGACTGGTTTTATTTAGCATTGTAGAGGCAGTAAGATTGGTGATGGGCCTGCTGCATATTCCAGTACGTGAAAAGCTTAGAAATCAAGGCAGGCAGCTGTTGCCCTTCTCAAAGTCTACCTGTCCAGTTAGGTCACTTGAGAGGAGAGACATAGACCCTCACAGAAGGAGCTTATACCACTAGTTTTCCCACTTCCGCGTTGGCAGGAGAAGCCAGCCCTTCTCTCTCCTTGCTGTTTTCTATCCCAACTCTATTCCTGTCCTTTTTCCTCCCCTTTCTGAAGCAAGGGTGGCTTTACTTGAATCTTCATCCTTGGGATAGCTAAATACAATTTTTCCTGCGTTGCTGAACAACCTTGAGACGGCTTTGTGCCTGAATATTCATAGAGCTCCTTGGGCAGGTGTTGGAACTGTCTTGACTGCTGCAGAGAAATACTCTGACAGCTTGCTTTGCTTTGATCAACGAACTATCATAAATATAAAGCATAGGAAGAATGGAGAAGAATATTTTTGTCAGAAAGGAAGGACTTGATTCAATCAATATGCTGTACCAGTCGACTGAAGCCAACAACTTATGCAATGAAGTAAGCCTGCAGACCAAGCAAAAGAATTTATAGTACATTTCTACAGAAATGGGCGAAGATGCTAATATCGATACAGATCTTGGACCTGATAGCCTTAGGGTTAGAGGATCTGAGATGACTTTTGAGAGTGTTCATTTTTTCTCTGCAAAACATCACTTACACTGAGTAAACTTTCCCTAGGTCAAGATGATCATTCCCTGGGGAAACCACCTGGCATCGGTGCACTAGGTAGTGCGTGTGTGTGTGTGCTACGATGCAAAGCAGTGCACACACACACAGCCGACTGCTACTTTACAGCTGATTTTGCCCACCAGCAGCTTCCTAGTGAAGCAAGGCTTTGGGAAAGCAGTTTGAATGCCATTTGCAAAGACAAGATGTTTGAGCTAGAAAGAACTGTCACTTACTGTGTCTCCCTTTTCAAGAGATATGGACTACAGAGAACAGAATGACTTTGAAGAACAGGTACGTGATTCCTCCTATCCCCCAATTCTCAAAAGAAGAATGAAAAAATGTCACAAACTTCCTTCCTTAAATTATATTTATTTCCCTCTGAGTTTACATCCAGCTGCACCCCAAACAGGCTGCCACAGGTCACAGACATTGCCTAAGCATATTGTTTTTCCTCCTGCTATTACTATTGCATGAAGTTACAGAAGGGGCTGGAAAGACTGGGAAAATTGAAACAGCCAAGAACTTTTTTTTTTTTTTATCTGGCAATGGAGATTTCTGTCTTCATATCTTCTTTGAAGTCAAAGGAGGATTTTGGTGGCTTTTGCTTCTAGGCAATGTATTTCAGAGGAGCAAGGCACTTCTCCCTTACAAAATCAGGCAGGATTTTAATTTAAATTTTTTGCAGACTTGAGAAGAAAAATTACTAAAATTTTTCTTGTGGATGCTGGGTAAACAATATTCCTGTGATTGCTGCTGTCTCTCATGGTGGTGACTTGATGGATATATGCAGTTTTCTGTCAGTTGAGGTGAGTGACACCATTCATTTGGCTTACCATACAAAGCCAAACTCTTGCATCCAAATATTGCTTCACAAATAACATTGTCTCAGAGACCAGGCAGGTACCCCTCTTACAATTGTTTAGTTTATCTGAACAGCTGCCATGTTCTTTTAATCCCCCTCCTCTTCCATTTCTTACCGCAGTTGATGCCGGGATGCTGGCTGCTTTCTTTAAGCTAAATAATTAGGCCATCACTAGCTTCACCCCCTTTCCCTGCCAAAAGAAGTCACAGTGAAATACAAAGACCTAGTTTCTCGCTACTGACTTCCCATTTCTCCTTTGTGCAGTTTATAGACAGCAGAGAAAAAATAACTGAGAAATAAGGTTGGAAGTGACATTTAAAAAGACATTTAGAAAAAGAAAATTTAAAAAAAGCTCCATAATTTCAGCTGGGTCAATGTTTTGTTTCAGGTTGTGGTATTTTGATAACCTGGAAATGGTAAGTGCGGAATAGTACTTTAGCCATGTTTCCCGAGGAAATCAGCCTTATCTATCACTCTGTCTGGCCTCCCCCAGTCACTTTTGAAACTTTGGCTGGTATTTAGGCTTTTAGATTTCTTTCAGATCTTCAGTTAAGTTCTGAAAGGTAGGAATAGCAGCATTTGACAGTGCGTGGAGGTCTCAGAAATACTAAATTCCTACGAGTGTCATGAAAACAGACTGAGTTGGCCACACTGTCAGAAGCAAGGAATCTATATAAGAAGGAGCTACAAGATATGTTTCTTTTTCATGAGCACTGCTGCTCCCAGAGCTACAGTCAAATATTTTTCAAATAGCTATTCCACTCAATGTCCCTGTGAAGTATCTTCAAAAAAATAGCTCCTGCTTTGTGTGGACCCTGAAGGGTTGTGTGCTTTTATTTTCAGGCAGTGAGAGTGCAGCCACAGGCTGGATCTGCCTGATGCTCATATTCCATAGAAGGACTTCCATATTCAACAACAGGTTTGTTTAGGTCAGAGCTTGTGGCTTTGTCTACAAAGCAAATTGAGTGCAAGAAAATCAAAATGAGTCAACTTACGCTTTTTTTTTTTTTAAATAAATTGCTTAGTGGAATCAGAACAAAAGATTCAATGAACATATGTTTGGTATCAGTCCAGATTTTTTCTTACCTTTGTTAAATTTGAATGAAAAACCATATATCCTTTCTGCAACGAGCATCAACTATACAGGATTTTATTCCCATCTACATACAAATTTGTTAAAAGATGTGTTCAGCCAAGTACAATGTCAGACCCAACATGACTGAAAATAGAAGTCAAAAGCAAAAAAAAATGTTTCCATGTCAACAAATAGCAGCTTTTTGTCTTGAAATAAACAATTCAATGGTGTCTTAACTACCATTTACAGTGTTATTTCACTTAGTCTACACAATAAAGTAAATAGGTCTATAAACTTGTTTGAAAAAAAGAATCAAAGAAGTTCCTGTGAAATTGCTATAATTGCTATTGTCCTTTTCAATAGGAAAATAGGTAGCAAAAAATAATTGTAAGCAGTGAAACATTTTGTAAATTGGATTCAATTTTATCAATAGGATTTTCCAAAATATTTTATGAAGGAAAAGATTTAATTTCCGATTTTCAAAAATGTGGTACTTTGTCTGTGAAATACTGAAGTCTAGGAGCTTTTAGCAACAGTTTCAGAATTTGAATTGTCACTACTTTTTTATAGTAAAATTTTACCTAGCTTAAGGAAACAAAGTGGTTTAAAAGGATTAAATAACCTCAAAATGGAGGGATTATATGAAAGACTGTACAGCCTATTTTGGGTGAGGTAGGGGTTTTCTGTTTGTTTTTCTTACTTTGTTAAAAAGTATGCAAAAGTCTTTTTTATTTGCTTTTAATTTTTCCTGTAGTTTTTTTCTAGTCTGCCTGAAAATAACCCATCATTCACCAGGATTGTCCCCTGCATGAGTTACTAGATCACCATTTTCCTCCCTAAAAATAAGGAACTTTGAGAGGTAACTGGAACCTTTCTGAAAGAGTAGAAAGACTTGACAGTGCTGGGCTCTGGCTCTCATGGTACCCCAGTTGGCTAGATTACAACATCCAGTTTCTGAAAATCTCTTAAGGAGTCTTGATGGCATTTGATTCAGGGTGGCTGAATGTTATGTTTAAGACACAAATAAAATACTAGTGTGGATTTAAATTTTCTTTCTACAGTATGTGTGGATCTTACCATAACTGGCTGAACTGGTATTACATTTTTTAAGTAATAGACATTTTAGATGGTACATTAGCCTTCAGCTAGCAAAGCCCATCTACCCTATTGGATCTAGCAAAGCTCAGCATGAGCACAAATAATTCAAAGCTTTCATAGCCTTTAGATGTCTTGAAAGAAAAGAGTAGTTCTGCTTTTCACATATCTCCTGATTTGTATAGGGAGAAGATCTACCTCTGAAATGTATGAGCTGTCTTTCAGGGATTTGCTCATAGACATCAGAAATACAGATTGCTCTTGTTAGAGCTACTATGTGAAACAATAAATATGCTGGAATAAAATGACCATTCTACGTCTTTTTTAGTCAGTACATGTAGTTAGACTCACTTAAAAATATAGTTGATAAAGGAGTTGGCCTTTTAAAGAGAAAAGAGCTCCTGTGCAGTAAACAAAAGTATTGAGCCCACTGAGGAGAGCTTTTGATAAATGAATAGATTGGTAACAAGAACACACTTCTTGTGCATCCAAAAGCAAAATTAAATGGAAAACTGAGATGGTAAAAATAGAGTTTGGCTGCTTCAGAGCAGCTTTCCATGCATGAAATGAGTGGAACATTTGCAAACAAATTAGCTTGTGTATTGGGTAGGTTTCTGGTTTTCTTCTGTTTAACACAAAGCCCATTTGTGAGGCTGAGACCAGCAGCAGAAGGGTAATGCTTTGCCAGGAATTATGTAGGATTTCAGCTGTCCACCCTGGTGTCTGAGTCCCCCAGCAGCTCAAACATCACGGGAGCCCACCTGGCTTGTCTAAAAGATGCTACTAGTGGCTGGGGACAGCAGTTGCAAGAGAGGATTTTCAGATCAGAGCATGTCAAGTGGCAGAAATGCAGATGGATTCATTTTTAATGAAATGACAAAAACTTTAAAGGGCCTTCCCTAGAGGTCTGATTGAGCTCTCCTGTGCGTGTGTCGATGTGGGAGCATCAGAGGGCAGGGACGTGTGTGAAAGAAATGAGGATCTTACGATGTCAGAGATGTCAGGGCATGGTAGGCAGGCAGACTGAAGTACTGACATGGGCACATTTAAGCAGGTAGAAACAGAAAGCGCAGGCAGGCAGCTGGGGAGAAAGGAGGAAGGAGGCACTACAGTAACAGAGAAAAGGGAGTGGATTTGTATTTGGGAGGCTGGTGGGAAAGAAAGAGTTTGCAATATTCAGACCTGTCTGGGTTTGTGCATGGGATGAGAATTATTTGTGGTGTTACACAGAGTACATTTGTCTTACTCCTTTAAATTCTGGTAGCAAACCAGCCCATTTATGCTTGAGCTGCAGCTTCCTTATCTTTGTCCAGGACAAATGGTGATGGGCTGAATTATGATGGGACAAAGAAAACCAAGTGACAATTCCTTTCAGTGACTTGTTTGAAGTCTTACTCAACTCCTTGACTCTCATCTGGGGTCTCAAGCTGGTGCTGGATGCCTCATGACTTGGACGTACCAGCTATGAGGATAGAGTCCCTGCACAGCTCCCCTGGCATCCCATGGATGGCCAAGATGAATCTTAATATTCCTTATTTCCCATCTGAGACCTGAGGCCCAAGGGCTGCTTGGCTTCCAAAAAGAAAAAAAAAAAAAAAGATAGTTAGTCACAGCTTCATTTATTCTCAGGGCCAGAAGCCACCTGTTAAAACCAGGTAACAACTTGTACTGTGTGTGTGCATGGTCCCTGGACCTCAGGAGGCCATGGAAGAACTGGAGAGGGTAACGGACATGAGCAGCCAAAGGGGCGGAGGGGTCCCAGCACCTGCCACTCAAAGAGATGATAGGAAAAGCCTGGACTCTTCAGTCTAAAGAGGGTGAAGGCCGAGACTGGTGGCACGGAGACAGAGAATGGAGAATCCCGTGGTACTGTGGATCTCACACAACTAGTAGGAAATTGGTTTTAAAACAGTTACAAGAAAGTATTCCTTTAACAGCAGGTAGTGCCTTCAGAAGCTTGCTGCCCCTGGGAGACTGTGGGGTTGGACAATATCAAGAAATTCAAAAGTGGTTTGGCAAGCCCATAGACAAGAGGTCTTTGAACAGATAGTGAAAGGATGGGGCAGGGATGCTCCCTCCAAGAAGGCTGATGCAGGAGGTAGGGTTGCAGGGGAGTACGTGGGATATGGACCGTCAGGCTTATGTGCTCCCTTTATCAAGGTATGGTAGAGGGCTTTTCTTCTTATATTTTCCTAGCTCTATAATATACATGTTTCTCTTTGTGAAGTCATTGACACATCCTATGAGGTTAATGGAGGGGGGGAGGGAGGGGGGGTCATGAAAGGTGGACAGATACTAAGAAAGGTATTCTATCTCTATTCTGATAGGATGACTTTGTTGTTCATGTAAATACTGTGATCAGTTGACATCAGAGATGATTGGGCCTTACTTCACTGCTATAAAACGATTGCTGAGTTCAAATATAGAGTCTTAGACTTATTTTTCTCCTAGCTTTGCTAGTTTCCAAGGAGATCTAACCATGTAGATTGTCTGCAAAGGTGGTAATTAGCCACAAATGAACAAGATGGACACAAAGAACTCGGCAAAAATCAAAATTTCAAAGCAGTTCTTTCTTTTAATGGCTAGTATGCAGAAGCAATCTGATCAGTTCTTTTCAGACTTTGAAACTATATCCTTATTTGCCTTCACAGTATGGTTTTGTAAACAACTGGCTTTCAGATTGGTGGTTGAACAGAAAAAGGAAAAATGTCAGATTGATTTGGATGGTATTTTTTTCAGAATATCTGGCAATTAAAAATAGTATCCAACAAATTATTCTACCTGCCTATAAATAATGATAGTTTGGATTTATAACTCTCAGAAAAATGTTGGAGTCATAAGGCAGGGACTTTGCAGGTGCCATTCATAAAACATGTTCCTCTTTCTACACTACACGGACTTGGCCATTACCTGGGGTGAGGAACCTTGGATTTGCCTTTGAGTAAAGCAAAGATGGGATTTGAACTTAGGCTGTCCTTTATGCCTGATGCTTACCACAGGTGTTGGGAGTTTTCATGGTTTGAGGTAAAACAGGACCAATTTTGTTCGGTAACACTGTTTCTTAGCTGGGCCTCTTCTAACTACTGAAATTAGCAGCATATTGTGCAGATACTGTTTGCTCTCAGAGTGATAATACCTATGTTTATAGCTGATGCCCAGGCATGGTGTGCAGAGAGGCTCCTGCTTACACTTATTGCTATAACAGCCAAGGGCAGCCAACTTTGTTATTTGCCCCGTTGGAGGGTCAGAAGTGGAAAAGTGTAGAGGGGTCACACCTGTGGGGAGAAGCGGGCAGGAAAGGTGACCCAAAACTGACCAACAAGGTATTTCATCCCATCTGCCTCATGCTCAGTATAAAAGCTGAGGGAGCAAAGGGTCAGTTCTTTTTCTTCAGTGGCTGACGTCTGAAGAGAACTCTGTCTGTTCGCCTGCCTTTGATCCCAATCCTGAATCCAGATCCAGAATCCAGTTCCCATCTGTCACTGAGTCTGGTCTGGGACTTCCCCAGTGACTGCTAGTGACATGATTGTCATCCTGGGAGCTTGATACTGTTTTGTATATATTTCATTATTTTCTTTTTATTTTATTAATATTTCATTACAGTACGTTAGTGCCTTCTAAACTCTTAAGTCTCTTTTTCACTCCTCTGCCTCTCTCTTAGAAGAGGTGTAAGGGGGGAGCATCTGTCGGTCCCGTCTGGGGTCCCCCACATCCCCCATAGTGGATTCAGCCTAAGCCATGACAGGAGTCAAGAAGGGTGAAGGAGAGGTAAGAAGGGTCTTAACTCTTGCTAACTCTCTTAGGAATGTCACCTGCGTTTCTTTATTAATCCAACTCACAAATATAATCTTGTTTCTGTATATAATAGCTATGTTCTTCTTAGGAAAAATTAAAAAAATATTTAGTTGAAAAATATTTATCTAGTTTGACCCAATTGTACAGATCCTAAACTAGAATACATGAAGCATCATCTCTTCAGTAAATGAGCTATTTGTCATTAAAATGCCTCATAACTTATGTCTCAATGTAACTTTCAGGATGATGCTAAAAGAGAAGATTTAGAAAAGAAGTCCTTTGCAATGCTAATTGTGGAAGGGTCAGTGTGACTGAGAGTTACCCAGACAAATCCTGTGGGTAGAAAAGTGGAAAATCTGCTAGTTTACTCTGGCCTTGTCACTTTGGGAAGTATTATCATTATTATTACATTTTTTATAAGGACTGGATTAAGATTTTGAGATTGGCTCTGACTTTTCACACCACCCATATATCCCAATATGGACCTTATTTGTGTTAACAAATGCATATTTATTTCTATCTACACAGAATATGTGGGAGTCATGTGTGAAATGAATAATGAGGACCTGAGATACGTGGAGTACAAAACAATGAATATGCGTTCAGAAGAGTGGGGGAGACACACAGGAACCTCTTTCTTATCTGTATACAAACACAATTTTTTTTTCCCATGGGATATTGAGCTCTGAAATGGTGACTAAACCCTTTATTTTGGGGCTGTTATTCCTCCTCCAGCATGTGCAACTGGTATTTCATTCTGGAAGGCCAGTACATGAAGCTGCATCAGAGATATTTTTATCTGACGCTTCCTCCATCAGGCAACAGGGAGCAGCAGCAGAGCAAGCATTTCCTCCTGCTTGATGTGTTTGGCTGCTGGAGATAGCCCCCGACCTACTGTTTTCCTCTGAGGCCCAAGAGAGCAGTGAGTTTGTAAATCAGCATTCCCGGAGGAGCCTGAAATGATCAGCAGCGCTAAAGTGAAGTGGAAAAAGCACTGCTCTCTCTAACCACAGACTGCCTCTCTCTCGGTGGAGGGTGGTGAAGGTAGTGAGTAGGATTTACCTGCTTATACACAGCACTGGGAAGGCAGACTGGGTAGGGGTGTTATAGTAATGCAATGAGGCATTCACTCTCTTGACACCTCTGCTAATGCTGGAATAAAAAAGGTAATAGCATTAAGTTCTTTCTGTGGACTGTTATATAATAGGAGATATCAGTCTCCTCACATTTCTCATTTTAGTGTATGTATAGAGACCCTAAAGAGAGCTTTACCTGAGGGTTCCAGGCAAGATGCTTTGAGGTTTGGTAAATGGGGGACCAGGAACAAAGAGACTTGCTGCTGCCTGGTCATCTAAGCCTTCCAGGGACTCAGTCATCACCTCTAAAATAGAGAGAATGTCACTTGTGGGCCTTCAGAAAGAGCAAGGAAACATATAACAACCCACACTGGGTGTTACTTGTGCAGGTACCAAAGAAGCTGCAACCCCATCTCTAAGTTAATCTTCAGTTTGAGCTCTGATCTGTACAAGGAGCCGATGCCCTGAACTGCCAGAGGGCTGCCTCCCATGCATGACATGACAGCCACACCACCTTCGCCGTGTTAAATGTATTTACTATCGCTGTCTTCTTATACAGAGCAAGCTCTGCTAGCAACATCTGGCAAGCCATTAATAACAGCTGACTGTGATAAATGTCTATTAGTTACAACTGATTTCAGTGTTTCATGGCTGACCTGAGCATAGGCAATCAGACTGTAATACTATTCAAATGTAAATTAAGTACAAGTTCCTATTGCAGGGATGCTGTGGCTAAATGGGCAACCTCTCACTTTTCATCTGTGATCAATTTTAACAAATTGCCAGACTTGCTTGCTTTCACCTTCCCTTCCTTGCAATTACCTTGATTATTTGTTTTTATATTTAGCATTAGTATGCCTTGTCTCTGGTAAAGCCTCCCTATCAGATCAATAAGGAACAGTGTTTCCTCACTCACCAAGCTCATGATTTCACTACTGTTTAAGTTTGCTGATGTTATTGGGTCCAGACAAAATTAATAGCAGCTAAAAAATGCATCTGGGCACACTGGAAAGTATGTTTGTAGGAGGCAGCAATGTATTATGTTATCTCCACATTGGTGGAGGAAAAGCAGCGCTCAGTGCTGTTCACAAAACGCTCCCTTTGTTTGGCAGGCTGAACACATTTAATCGTCTCTGGTGTTATCTTAGGAACATTAACGCAAATATGGGTGGCCTGGAATCTCCTCTAAGAGAAGTCATAGCTTAGTCAGGAATTGCAGGGTGAAATTTCAGGACCCATACTATGCTGTGCATCAGATTTAGCAATTTTAAAGGACCTTGTTGACCTTTTGATTAAAAAGACTCCCAGCATTTGTTCTCCTCCACCTCCTCATAAAGCTGTCACTGTTTTCAGTCCTTCTGTTCGGTCCTCTTCCTACTTAAAATGAAATGAAAGTGTTGGCCTCTGGTCAAGCGACTTTGAGCTGGAGAACAAGCCTGTATCCATAGGAGGGAACACCTACACTCTAATTTCCTACATAAAGCCAGGACCAGTGGATAAAATAGGGGACTGGCAATTACATGGCATGGGATCTCTGACCTGGCAAGGCACTTAAGACTAGATCCAGTATTGGCCTTGAATCTGCTTTACTTGATTAAGTGCTCAAATTCTTGCCAGATCCAAAAGCACAAGGATGAACCTGCCCCGGACACTTTGTATTCCTGGCACCTACATGCTTTTGCCCAAGTGGCTGTTGCTGAAGTGGGGATGGTACTTTCACAGGGGGCTACAGAGAGGATACACCAATATAATGCAGGGGCGGCTGGCACTGACAACTGGGAGCCAGCAATTGTCAGACAGAGGTAGCTGGCTCTGAGCTGTAACACTCCTGGTTTAGGAGATTACCTTTTTTCTTCCCAAGACGTAACTGCAGACGAGAAAGAATGTAAAAGCTGTCTCTCTAATGCAGTAAACTCTGGGACAGATTATTTCCGATGACTGAGGCTCTGCCAAGCTGCCTGCTGTGGGGCTATCTGGGTGCTGGTGAGGACTCCTGGGCTCTCTGTGCCTGCTAACTTCAAGCAGTGCATGCACAGGGCAGAGAGGGTTGCCAGGGAGGAGGTGTGGGAAGCTGCTTCACCAGCTGCTTGCACACAGGAGTAATGCGTACAGGGAGTTTGCATAGCAGGCAGATGCAGGAGGAGACAGTTTTCCATGAGTACCTGGATGCTGAAAAGGAAGATCTGCCCATAATGTACAAGGGGGGAATGATAAGTAGGAAAAAATAACCATTTTGGTGAAGGGATCTTGGGTCTATCTGGTTTTCCCTGTGAGTCCATTCAGAGTCATATGTACGGATGGGAGGACAGGGGAAAGGGAGCTCACACAGCCCTTCCCACTGGTGGTGCAGCCCAGCCTGCTTACAATGGGCGATGAGTCTTCATTTTTGTAGCCTAGAAGTGTTTTATATTGCCAAACCCAACTCACATTGGATAAGGAAAACAAAAGAAGGAAACTGTATGCAAATTTGTTGTTAAATAGTGAGAGTAACTGCCCTGTATCCAGTTAGCTTGCTTACAAATGAGGGCAATAGAGAAGGAAAGGGACCAGAGATGTGTTTTGTGGGGTCCTCTAGGGCACCTGAAACCTTTAATACGAGAAGGTAATGTGGGTGCCTTGCTAATATACTTTGTGGGATTACTGACAAATCTGCTCTGTTTCATTGTGAAGGTTTGCTGATTCCTGACAGCCTGGCGTACTTCAGCCCTCCTGGAGCTGCTGGGCTCTGAAGGAGGGGTCTGATGGGAGTTCAGAGGTGGGTGTCAAGTAAGCAACTGCTGTCCTGACCTGGGGCTTGGCTGCAAACGTTCCCACACCTGGATATGAAAGGCTGTACTCTGCAAAACCAAAGGGAAATACAACTGAGGAGGGATAGCCTTCTGTTGATGTAAATGTTCTAATAATCTAAGGAGAATAAAAATTTACAACATTCTATTCCTGCTATGGAGACAAGTAAAAAGATCCTGATACTGACTCCCCTAAGACCACCACTGTGTCCTGATTGTCGAGGGTCTCTGTTTCCTATTGCAACCATGCTCCAGCAGGAACTGGTTTGAGTAGTGTTTGCTCCAGTGTGAAAGGTTTTGCAGAATTGGACTGTTGGAGTGCATCTTCCAGCTTGGGATTTGTAGAATCCTGATATTTTTTTTTTTTTTAAATAGTATAAAAGTAACCTATTCATTAATTTTAATGGACATGCTGATATTTAGCTTTAATAGATCCACTTTCATGAGGACAATCAGACTTCCTGCTAGTTGCAAATTCTTAAGAAACTATTTCTGTGGAAAGGAATATTACAAGTATTGAAAGCATTTCATTTTTCTCCTGACCCTTGCAAACATCAGCATGAAAGAAGTGTAATGATCACTCTTTTGACAAGGGATATTATTAGCATTTGCTAACACTTCATACTTTCTGCTCTGTATGAAGTGGTGGATGTATGGTAACTCTTTGGAATGGAAAACTGAGATGCCCTGAAAATGGAGAGAATCTGTGGTTATAAATGAAGGGATTCAAAGAAGGGAAAACCATAAGTAGAGTTTAATAGATGTGAGAGATAATAATACGTTAGTTGCAGTGGAATAAAGCAGCAAAGAAGACAGGCAGGTTGTGTGTTGGGATTTGTTTTTTATTTCTTTTCACTAGGCTTTTCATCCTCAATAACTTTTCTGTCTGAAATAGAAGAGGAATACAATTGAATACACTGGGATGGCTCTGAATGTAAAAGCCAATTTGAACGTTCTGTTTTGTTTTTCCCTTGTCATTTTTCTTTGCATTTTTATAGCTCCTTCTGATTTTTAGAGCTTTGCAGCACAGGTTTTGGTTACAAAAATGGTGGAAATCAATACTATCTTAATATCTTGTGTTCTTATGGTCTTTTTTGAATTGTGCACTATTCTCATGTGTTTTCAAAGGAGCTGTCAAGGTGCCAGTCTGGCTAATGTAATTTATCAGTACAAGCACCCTGAACACTTCAAGTTATCAGATCACTCTTCTCACCAAATGCGCTAAATAACCCAGTAACTATTGAGCTTCCTATTTCACAAAATCATTGAATAGTTTAAGTTGGAAGGGACCTTGAAAATCATTGAGTTCCACCCCCCCTGCCATAGGCAGTGACACCTCCCACTAGACCAGGTTGCCCAAGGCCACATCCAACCTGGCCTTGAACACCTCCAGGGATGGGGCATCAACAACCTCTCTGGGCAACCTGTTCCAGTGCCTCACCACCCTCAAAGTGAAAAATTTCTTCCTAATGTTTAATCTAAACCTGCCCTCTTCCAGTTTATAGCCATTCCCCTTCGTCCTATCACTACATGCCCTAGTAAAAAGTCCTTCCCCAGCTCTCCTGTAGGCCCCCTTTAGGTACTGGAAGGCCGCAATAAGATCTCCCTGGAGCCTTCTCTTGTCCAAGCTGAACAGCCCCAACTCTCTCAGCCTCTCCTCATAGGAGAGGTGCTCCAGTCCTCAGATCATCCTTGTGGCCCACCTCTGGACACCCTCCAACAGGTCCATGTCCTTCTTATGTTGGGGACTCCAGAGCTGGATGCAGTACTCCAGGTGAGGTCTCATGAGGGTGGAGTAGAGGGGCAGAATCACCTTCTTTGATCTGCTGGCCACACTTCTTTTGATGCAGCCCAG
>NW_009649936.1:1738245-1782623 GCF_000708025.1 Charadrius vociferus
GGCCTTGTTGAACTGCATGAGTTTGGCTTGGGCCCACCTCTCCAGCCTGTCCAGGTCCCTCTGGATGGCACCCTTCCCCTCCAGTGTGTCTACCTTGCCAAACAGCTTAGTATCATCGGCAAACTTGCTGAGGGTGTCCACTCGACCCCTCTGTCCATGTCACTGACAAAGATGTTGAACAGTACAGGTCCCAGTACCGACCTCTGAGGAATGACACTTGTCACTGCTCTCCACTTGGACATTGAGCTGTTGACCGCAACTCTTTGAGTGTGACCATCCAGCCAGTTCTTTATCCACCGAGTGGTCCATTTGTCGAATCCAAGTCTTTCCAATTTATAGACCAGGATATCGTTTGGGACGGTGTTGAATGCTTTGCACAAGTCCGGGTAGATGACATCGATTGCTCTTCCCCTGTTCACTGCCACTGTAACCCTTTCGTAGAAGGCCACCAAATTTGTCAGGCATGACTTGCCCTTGGTGAAGCCACGCTGGCTGTCACCAATCACCTCCTTGTTTTCTGTATGCCTTAGCAGAGTTTCCAGGAGTTTCCATTTGTGGGTAGAAAAGCAGAGCTTTGAAAGACTCTTAAATCTCTAGGTCGTAGACAGTGTGGAGGAAAAATGAGTAACAGCCAATGAGATATCAGGGAAGCCACAGCAGAGATGTTGGTCTGCCTTTTCAAATACAGTTTACTCCCCAGACTCTGTCTAAACAATGTCTCTCAGCATTCAGTACCGAGCATTAAAGCAATTATTCACGCCAAGGTAGTTGTTAAGACTATCAATATTACCTCTACTTTCTATTGTGGAATCTGTCAGCCTGCTATAGCACTTCAGATGAGGCAGTTGGCAGCTTTATGTCGAGCACTAGCCTAGTGTGCACACATGCTATAAATCTAGTCACCTCCTACCCGTCGAACTCTTCTAAGTCATTCTTTTTCAGTCAAAAAAAAAAAAAAATTATCCTTTCTCTCACACAAGCTCTATCTTCTTTTTTTTTTTCACCCTAAATAATACTTTTTAGACTTACTCCTCCCCTCAAAAAGCTCCAACAGTAAGGATGCCCTTTGGACTGAATTTAAACAGGACATTGTACCCAAGTTGCTCTGCAATGGTCCATTGCAGACTGGCGTGGGTACCAGGGAAGAAGAGGTCTGAATACAAAACTACCAGGAATCAAAAACCTGAAAATCTCACTGAAGAAATGGAAAGCTGAAACACATGGATTTTGGGGTTTTTTTTTGAGATTACATTCTGTGGTAAATGGTTCAATGCAATGGAGAACTTATGATATACTTTGCAGTTGTGAAGCTTACTGTACAGAAAGGGGGGATTCAGGAAAACTCAAATAATTATTTTCAAGGAAGCTGCTAAGAAGGGAAACATGTGGCTTATGCTAGGCAGAGGGTAAGAGTTCAGCTGTTTTGTCTGTGGACAGAGAGCATATTCAAAATTGCACTTGGCTGTGTAGCTGTTATTGGGACATTGTCTGGCAAGAGTGGCATTCGTCAAGAGCAGCATTTTTGGGGGCAAGAGGGAAAGCCTTGTGATCTGGAAATTTTCACCCTAAACTGAAGGTTCAGTCAAGAGTTACTGATTTTTCCTTTACTTCTCTGATGTTTCCTCCTCAGACAGCATTTTATATTTTTTGAGCTTTGTCTCAGGGGACCCTAAAGAAATCAAAACTTTCCTATTGTGAAATTAAGGAGTTAAATGTTTTCACATTGCTACAGTTTTATTAACTATGACTATTTCTACCTAAATTTCATATTACTACTTTTTCCGGAATTTTCCTTAAAGTTTTGTTTTTTCAAGCACATCCAGCGTTCCTCTTCTGTTACAATTTTCAGCACTACGAGACCTAGTTAGCAGTGTATGTCTGTAAACACATTCACTGCAAAAGACAGAATGTGAACTGCAATTTTCAAGTCAATGGTAAGATTATTCTTGGGAATAAATGTATGTTTTTGTTGTTAAACCAAAACATCATCCTATCACTTTGTATTCATTTCTTTTATTGATGGAATTGGAGGGAAGTACTTGGGAGAAGGAATCATCCCAATTATGGTTTCTTCTGTTTGAGGAAAATGTGGAGCTTCCTCCACCTAGAGAATTGAGCTTTAGTGTGAATTTAATTATCACACTCTGCTCCCAGGAGCATTCTGTCTGCAGAACAGCAAGGCAGGCCCTTTTTTTTTCCATAAAGACTGCCAAGAGTCTTTATGCTCCCTGGCCTGCACATTTGAAAGCTAAAACTGCATCACTGAGAAGGACAGTCTGAAGGTTGTGTGCAGGTACCTACTTTTCAGGTAGAGCATTTCCATATGGTCTCTGTGTTTTCCATTCTGCCCTTCAAAGAGCTCTCATATAAACAGTTACATTAGAATGGATTATATACGTGGCATGCTGCCTTCTGCTTGTTTTTTCATGTACTGCTCTGGCTGAGTGTCTCCTGTCCCCTCTAGTGGCTGGACAGCAGAAAAAACCCTCACCCTGTCTGTGATCCATGTTTGCAATGCTTCTTTTCTAGTTTTTGGAGTAAACTTATGTTGAATCTTTGCTTGGGCTCTTTACCTATTTATGGAACATCTTATAGCCAGTAAGGAAAGCCCCAAATGGAAAATGAATATGCAGCTGAGCAAGAGATGGTAAGTCATATGATGTGCTTTTTATTCAGCAAGGAGGTAGAGTTCTTCCTAAACTATACCAGAAAGAGAGCAGAAGATAATTTCTGGAGCAGAATTTGATAATTTTTCCTCCATTTTCTACTCACAAACATCCCACAATTTCTTGGCACTCATGTTGGAAAGCATTTGATAAATATTTCTGGGACTTTCTTCCCTTTCCACTTTCCCTTGATGAACCGGTCCTAGAGAGTTTGCTGCAAATATTCAATATGTTGCATTTGAAATCTGGGTTCTATTCTCCAGCTGGGACTAGTCACATAAACCCCATGACGTTGTCGATGTTCTCTGGTTGGATGGGTTGGAGAACATGCGAAAGCTCTGAATTTGTCACTGGGGCCGTCAGTGCGACTGAGACCTGTGAGCTCGTGCATTCATGCAGCGCAGTAGCCGTGCCCTGCTGCATGGGGACACCAGCTTGGCTCCTGAGTGAGCTGTTGGTGTATGAGTGCAGTGCCGTGCCTGAGCTCCTAACCCAGGAAGGCCACCTCCTGCTGATGGAAATCTTGCCTTACACGCACGCCCCTCCAGCTGTACGACTCTCTGTGCCTGGGCATCTCCTGAGGGTGCGTGGGAGTACAGCTCTCTGACAGGACTAACCTGCCTCTGGCCTTGGAGTTGCCTAAAAGGTAGTCTGCTGGTGTGGATATGCCTATGAGAAGTCAGAAGGAGAAAGGCAAAGAGGGATTTTTGTTAAAAAGCTTTGTTTCTGAGCATTGGCATTGTTCTGAGAGAGCCTGGGTTATTGCAAGGTTTTCCTGCTACTGCAGGGTTTGCCTTACTCTCGTGTTTGCCATTTTGATATGAAGGATGAGGTCTCATCCTCTAGGAGGGGTTTTGAGAATACTCTCTCACAGCTATGGTGAGCCCCATACAGCTTTCCTGGCATGGAAATTCAAGTGACTTGACACTTAGTGAAGTCCTTTCTGACAAAAGTTTGCTGAGTCTTTTTATTTAAAGAATTATTTCATTTTCTCTTAACATACTTTAGCTTCAGGATGCTGTTTGGAAAAAACCCACCATCTTACTAAAATGATACCAGAAGCTAATGTTTACAGGCTATTAAAAGAAACAACAAACCAGCCATTAACTGGTGGTACCCAGTGATTAAGAAAAGCTTGCACAACTTACTTTCAAGTGCGTTATTCAGTGCTCAGTCATACTTTGCTGCATTTCTGTGCTTCCTAATCTTGGGAAGATATCATGTGCTAAATAAATAACAAAGATTTTTGTCTAGCTGTTGCAAGTTCTTCAGAACAAAATGAAGGATGCTGTGCATTAGCTTTATGAACAATAGCACCTGGCTATGTTCTGTAGACCTGCATTCACCTCTGCACTGCTTGAGGACCATGTCGTCTACCTTCCCAAACTATGGGCTGAATATTGCAGGTGAAATCTATCAAGTGAATTCAAAGCTTAATACAAACCATATTAACTTTCAGTTGCAGAACTTCCATCAAAGCATCTTAACAGTGGATTTTTTCTTGGCATAAAAACCATAGAGGGATATAAATAGATTAGAAAGACAAAAGAAATTAAGTTGATTTGCTCTGTTGCTACAGAGTTCCAAAAAGTTTAATGTTTGGGTTTTTTTTTCTGTTAATGATTTAGCAAATACTGAAGTGGAGCCTGTTCTGAATACTGGACAAACACCAACATAATTTTCCACTTTGATTAAGTGTAAAAGAAAAAAGCCACTACATTTATGTTTTTGAACCTTTAGATTGCCTCTGCAGTCATGACAGAGAAGAAACTCCCCTCTTGTATTGAGATTCTCACATAATGCATGATTCTGGAAGGTGAAAAACACCCATAGCATTCAAATACCTGTAGGCAGTACAGTGAAAATAATTTTTCAGGAGTATTTGACCTGCTTTCACTGCCTGCTCAGGCTCCCAGTCTGGGTTGAGTCATAGAAACCTGAATATACCCCTGTCTGATGTCCCCATTTATACTTTAATTTCCACTCATTCTGTGATATGCATTAGGTGGATGATTGCAAAAACTAGTAGAGACGCTTCATAAAGGTTTTTTTTAAGCATGATTGGTTTGCATCTGAAATAAGAAGTGCTTAATAGGTATCCAGTCACCACCAAAAGGGATCCTTAAATTTTGGCGTGACCTCATTATAAAAACACGGGAACAGGACTTTGAAATTGCTAATCTACGAAAGTAAGATAAAATGCTTTGAATCACATCTTTGGTTTTGCCACCCCGTTGCCTAGAAAATCCAGGAAGCCTTCATTGTTGTATGTTTTATCATGCATTGGAACTTGGCAACTTAGGACTGCTATCAACATATACATTTAAAACAACCTGGTTGCTTTCAAAGCTGTAAATTAACAGGCTTAACAAAGCTAGAAGCCACAGATTCCATGGAAACTAAAAGTACCTGAGTCAACAGAGATGTTAAGTCAAATGCACATTTCTTCATTTTGATTGTCCCTTGCGAGTAATTGCCTGAGCAATTGAGGTTGTACCTGGTGTCTTTGGAAGCCTGTAAATTAGGTACAATTGACAAGGTTTAAGAAACAAAGCAAACTGCCCCAAATAACCTCCAAGAGAGTGAGAGTTAAGGAAAAAAATAAAAATCAAAAAGTTTTAACACTGAAAACAGTTGAAGTTCTTGTTTCAGCTCTATGTCTGTCATCTCAATGTGGAAATGATTTCCTGATCAAGACTATAGCATTAGTAGGGCTTGTAGCTGTTCATCTGCTACCTGCCAACACACGGATCACTAAATGTGCTGCTGTTCCTGATTGCAGGGGCACAGTCCTGCAACCCAGCACTGCATATGGAATTTACTGCAGTGTGAGTTACATGCCTTGATCTAATTTGTTATGGGTTAAGCACTCTTCCATGGTGGGTCAGAGAGACTCTGGAAAACCACTTGGCTTTCCCAGACAGTGCTTTCATTTCAGATTTCCCCTAGAGAATTAGTCTAGATCTAGATGTATTAGATGTATTGTATGAAATCTCAATGTGCAAGACACTTGCTGACTTTTGTGGACCTTTGCAAACATAAATTTCAACCCATGACTGTTTAAAGACTTACAGGTAAACCTGGCCAGGGAACAATTTGTGTCTCACGACAGCTTCTGCAGTTTTTGTGACAGCTTCTGAGGTTGTGAAGTTTTTCTTCTGCACTGCAGGAAAACCAAATCTTTAAGAATTTTTTTTTTGTGAAACAGATCTGTGGAAAACACCCTTTTTGTCTTTCCAGAATCAGATTTTTCAACATGGCTTCCCTTCTGCAGTCCCTCTGACCTGATAGCCCAATTCAAAGCCTTAGAAACCCCTTCCCAGTGCTGATTTTCCTGAAACTGTAATCCACCTTTCTAAGAATTTTGGCTTTCAAAGAAAAATGTCTTTCAAGAAATTTTTTTTGTCAGAACCATTCCAACAGGTTTGACTTCCTGGGGTGCCTGGCCTCTGCTTCCCTATCAAGCTATTTGTAGAAACAACATAAGATATAGGGACCTCGTGGGCTGTAGGACTTTCCTCTGACTCTCCTCACGCCCATTGACTTGGACCATGCAGCAACCATGGGAAATATAGGGTGGGATAAAGATTTTGAGCAAACCGTGTAGAAAGCACTGAAGTTTCATGCATCTCTGGTGAGCTAGACTGAACTCTGGGAGCCTAAGGAGAAATCTGGAAAGTGAGGAGGAGCGTGCTTGATTGAGAGAAGTGAAAAATGTTTCCACAGCTTTACTGTTCCTATGCCTTTTCTATTTTGTATTTAATCAAGCTGTTACTAACATCAAGCTGTTTTGTCTTTTCACGTGAGAAGTAGCATATTGTACCACAGTTTTGAGAAATAGCCAAGGTCTATATGAGACAGAGCAGTGCTTGGAACATTGTCTTCCATCCAAGAACTGCCAGCTGTTGTGCCCTACATGAAGACTGAACTAACCACTGGGGAGCAAGGGACTGAAGGAAGAAATTTTCTGGGACGAGCAGGCTCATCAGTCAGAGAGTTGAGGTTTTCTGGGTTACCTCTGTTATGAGAAGCCACTAATGTGACTATTAAGCACTGAGCAGCCTTTGATCTGTGAGTCAGCCATTCAGTATTCTTGGCCCAACGAGGGCACATCTGCTCCTCTTTGATCCACAGGGCAGACTCTGGTCTGACGATCTGCTTTCCCCTTGGGTACGTAGCTGGTTGCAATCTGTTAAGTGGACACAAGATAGTTGCCTTAGCAAAGACTGGGGACTTTGTAAAATCCTGGAAGTTTATTGATAACAGATGCGTTTGTCAATCTAATTAGCTATCGAGGCTGCCCAGACAACTATGGTGTGTGCAGCACATTAGGCATGATCTAAAGCAGAAAACGTATGCTGTTGGATGACAAGCGAAGTACACATCAGTCTCTTTTTTGTTCTAGCTGGGGCAATACCACTCCCCCTTTGTCACATCCACTCTTTCAAGCCATTCAGTCCAGGACCTGCTGGCACCTGTCATCTCATCCCTGATGACATTCAGATGGGTTGACCTGTTCTGTCTTGGCAGATACCCAAATGGGTGTGATCCCACCGCGCTGTGCTGCCTCCTTCATGTCTCCTAGTCCTGTTCACCTTTCCTCTCCCCAAAATAGCCCCTTTTCTTTGCTCCTAGGGAAAATATAGCAGTTGTGCCAAATAAAGGCTATCCAAATTTGTTCTGTTTGGTCCTACCCTTCTGTGAAGAGGGGATGAATTAAGGGTTGTTTATACCCTGAAATAAAACAGAAGTATTTACTGATTTTATTGCTTGTACTGCAATGACTCAATGTATTAGGACAAAATGCTATTTAGAGTAATGAAAGGAATGGATACTTCAGTGACAGCATTGATTTTGATCTAACACAGACTAATATCTAATGCTGGCACAATGCAAATCACAGCCAAATGAGTTTTTCACTCGCTGCAACAGAAAATTATTAAAAAGCAGTGCTCAGTAAATGCAGTAACATATGGTGATACAACTGTGATTCTGTCTGCACTCCACAGGGCTCATGGAGAACATGCTCAACTCTCCCCTCCCCCGGCTCCTTAAGCAGGCATTTCCTCAGAGAAGAGCAAGTAAATAAAGACCAGAGCTCCTGTTTCTAACTTTCGCGTTAAATACAAGTTCTGATTCTGACTCCAGTTGACCAAGGCCAAAGCTGGGTCTGTCTTTCACACTTAGCGTGGGGAAGAGAAGGCTCCAGGGAGACCTTATTGTGGCCTTTCAATATGTAAAGGGGGCTTATAGGAAAGATGGAGAGATACTTTTTACCAAGGTCTGTCATGACGGGAAAAGGCAAAATGATTTTAAACTGCAAGAGGGTATATTTAGACTGGACAACAGGAAGAGATTTTTTATGGTGAGGGTAACGAGACATTGGAACAGGTTGCCCAGAGAAGTTGTGGATGCCCCATCATTGGAAGTGTTCAAGGTTAAGGTGGCTTTGAGCAACCTGATCTGGTGAGAGATGTCCCTATCCATGGCAGGGGAGTTGGATTAGAGGATCTTTGAAGGTCCCTTCCAACCCAAACTATTCTATTGTCCTTTCCTTTGGGTGCTGCTTGGCAACATGTTACTTAGCCAAACCTCACCAGCCATCCATGGTTAACACGGTGTGTTTGCAAAAATAAATAAAGATCCTCCACAGGTCCACATGAAAGACTGACCTAAAGGTTATTTCAGTTCACTGCCAGATTTGTATATGCAATTCATGTGCTGCTGAGATCCAAGGCAGTCAGGACTGTATTCTGTAATTCATGGAAGGAATTAAAAAGACATAACTGGGAGAGCAGCAACCATTCAACTTGTTTAGTCCTGACTCTTGACTTCCAGTCTCGTACTCCAGGTATAAATCATAGAATCATAGAATAGTTTGGGTTGGAAGGGACCTTTAAAAGTCATATAGTCCAACCCCACCCTGCAATGAGCAGGGACATCTTCAACTAGATCAGGTTGCTCAGAGCCCCATCCGATCTGACCTTGACTATTGGCAGGAGTGGGGCATCTACCACCTCTCTGGGCAACCTGTGCCAGTGTTTCACCACTTTCATTGTAAAAAATGTCTTCCTTATATCTAGTCTAAATCTACCCTCTTTTAGTTTAAAATCATTACCCCTTGTCCTATTACAATAGGCCCTGCTAAAAAGTTTGTCCTCATCTTTCTTATAAGCCCCCTTTAAGTACTGAAAGGCCACAACAAGGTCACCCTGGAGCCTTCTCTTCTCTAGGCTGAACAACCCCAGCTCTCTCAACCTGTCCTCATTGGAGAGGTGTACCATCCCTCTGATCATTTGTGTGGCCCTCCTCTGGATCTGCTCCAACAGGTCCGTGGCTTTCCTGTGCTGAGGGATCCAGAGCTGGACACAGTACTCCAGGTGGGATATCACCAGAGCAGAGGGGCAAAACCACTCCCTCGACCAACTGGCCATGCTTCTTTTGATATAGCCCAGGATACAGTTGGCCTTCTGGGTTGTGACTGCACATTGTTCGCTCATGTCCAGCTTTTCATCCACCAGTACCCTCAGTTCCTTCTCCTCAGGGCTGCTTTCAATTCCTTCACCCCCCAGCCTGTACTGATACCAGGGGTTGCCCCAACCCAGGTGCAGAACCCTGCACTTGGGCTTGTTGAACTTCATGAGGTTCACATGGGCTAACTTCTCGAGCTTGTCCAGGTCCCTCTGAATGGCAAATAAGACTCCCAAATGAGATTCCTCTTCTGATCAAGACCATGCACAGCAATGAGGCAGTTGGTGAAAGAGATTTTCAATTTTTGGCTTCTCTAGTGAGAAGTAGGTATCATTTTGAACACTAGTGTTTTCTGCAGTCTGGATAAGCACGTGTATTGGTGTTTTCTAGAGGACTGTGGAAGAAAATGGCTGGGCTGAAACACTCAATGAGTTTTAGGTAATATCATCCAAGCCTCAGAAATTTCCTGTGTTTAAGGCTATTAATGTAGAATTTCAAATTTCTGGTGGACACAAGTACTGATCAAATCTGTACAATCCCTGTCATTATGTGTAAGTCATTCAGGCCCTTAGTAACAGGCTCACAGAAACACACACACAAAAAAAAAAGCCCCAAAAGAAAGTAGGACAACAAAAGAAAACTATTCTGAGAGTCAGGAGAGTAGAGAAATTAAGTAGATGCTTTCTTTCTCCCTGAATCTCCACTCTTAGGGCTTCCTAAAGGAAACACAAGTAAAAGAATGTCCCTCCTTCATTTGAAGAAAAACCACCCTGCATCCTAATCTATCGGGGTTTCCAACAGACTCCTCAGCTTTTAAAAAAGCATTTTCAAAAACAGATGAACTTCTTTCTTGCTATGTTGCAAGACAGATATTTTAAAGTTTTATGTCTCCCAGCCATTGCGTACTTTTTAGGGGAAATCTCTCTTGTGCGCACTGGCAGTTCATTGCACAGCTGGCGCAGCTTTGGCAAATGAAAGCATTATAATGACTCTGCTGGAGTTGTGCATTTCCTACGTCTTTGTAACCACTGGCACAAAGCAGCTCTTAGCGCTCTCCTGCTGCACGAGGATTTGCAGACTGCTGGGGAAAAGGGAGCCCCAGATAGACAACTGAAAGCAAGGAAAACTGATGTGAGAGGAGGCACCAAGCTCCTGAGGCTGGGAGCTCCCTTAGGAGAAATGGTGGTAAGGGTCTAATTGCAGCTCCTTTACTTCCACATGTAGACACTGCTGAGAGCAAACTCATGGCTGTCCTTGTCACTGAATGTGCATGTGGGGTGCCACCACCTGAAGGAGTGTTAGAGGTACCCGGCCCAGCTGCTGAAGTCAAGAGGGCCATGGCTGTGGTGTGAGACCTACATGGCTGAGGGTGCGCTCCATAGCCTGGGGAGTACCAACTGTACCAGCTGGCAGGTGTGGGCTCCCCTTGTGCAGACCTCTTGTATGCGTTGCATTAAAGGCCTCCTCTTCACCATGCTTAGAGCATGGTGCAATGAACACAAACCCCCACGTCGTCACAAAATTGTGACAGCAACACATCAACCTTTCAAACCTCAGGCCTAAGTTAATGATGGAGTAAGATATAAGTAAGCCCCTCTCGGTGAAACAGTGTGTGTTAAGGTGAGGCAAGCATGCATCAAAGTCTGTCATTCTTAAAAGGGCTGAGGAAATGAAAGAGCATAAGGGATGAATGTCTAGATGGTAGATACTGTCTTTACTAGAGCCTTGTTGATTTATGTTAGTTAGAGATCTCATGCAAGGTGTGTTGCTAAGAGTACTGTGGGAAGAAGAAAATCAGATTTCAAGTGAGGAGAGAGCTTTATGCTTTTAATTTAAATAATCAACTGCTTATGCCTTTTACTAATCCTATTTTTTGTGGTTCTTAAAGTTGGCTAGATCAAAATTCCTTGTGGCCCATCAGCATAATAGCCTCAAATACAGCTGGGGAAAAAGTCTATGGTCATAATAGAAAGTCAGAGAATAAAATGGTGAGTCATTAAGGCCAAATCAGAAGCTATTTCCATTGAATACCAGTTCACATTGAGACCAGAAGCTTGCTGAAATGCCCCACTCTTTCCCACTAAAGTTTATGCAAGTTGCTGCCCTGTCAGATTTGCTGCCTTTATTGTACAGTAGGTTGTTGAGCTGAAAGTGCCTTTTATCACAATTTAAAAAATAGATATCCAATAGGAAAATTGGCTCCTTTTAGGTCCTATCTGGCATGCACCTTTGTTTGTTTGCCTTTTCAAATCTATCAGCATCAGCTTTAAACATTGTTTGGATTAGAACAAATACATATGTAGATAGATACTTTTTTTTCTTTTTGATAAAGGAGGATAAAACAAGATTTTCCTGCAAAAGTGGTATTTTGAGTGTCCTAATGGCAACATGATAAGGAAATCACCTTGTCTTCAAATAAGCTGACAAAACAATTCAGTTCAAGGCATGAACAACGTTGCTAGCAAAACCAAACGTGGTAGTCATTTTTAATTCTGCACCTGCCAGATGGTATCATGAAATATGCACTTTGTTTAATTGAGAAAGGATGTTGCATTGTTTGAAGAAGTAGCTTTATTTTGTTGGAAGCTGGTCTGTGTTTTGGAAATGGACAAGAGGACCTGCTTTTTATCACAAATGACTAGAGCCTTATGTACCCCACCTCAGCAAAAGACATAACATCTGTATGCCAGCAGAAACTCCCTTGAAATCTTTTCACAGATTGCTCAGTTTTTTTGCCCTTTGGTGGTGCCAAGACTGAAAAGAAAATTAAAGTAAAAGCCACATCTTTCACAATGATAGCCTCCAGGTATTAGCCACTGCCATTATGACACTGAAGAGCACAACAGACCAAACGCATCTTGAATGCACTTTCTTTAATTTTAGCGAGGACAGTTACAAAGAGCATGTCTCCAGAGGTAAAAGTCAGCCATTGCTAGGTACCTCTTTGGGGTGTAGCCTAAATGTTGCTTGCTTGGTGATATCAGGGGAGGTCTGAATTGTGGTAAAAAGTGACTCTCTTCCACCAGCTGTTCTGAGCCTTCTTTGCTGAGGTGCTGCCTGTTGGTGCTGCCTGATATCCTGACTTCTCTAACAAGTCTCTGATCCCTCTCTTGGCCTTGGGCCTAGGCTGCACTGCACAGCTTCTGCAAGGGAAGTCACTCGTCACAGGATATGCGCATTCATGCTGTACACTTATCTTGTTTGCCACTGAATGCTACCTCCTTCTCCAGCTACACAAGCCTGCAGGTAGCAGATGCCTACCAGCAAAATGCTTTCCAGACAGGCAGCCGTGTCAGCAGCTGCAAACCAAGACATTCGCTCAATGGATCTACCTACTGCAGATACACCTCTTGTGGCTTTTTAGGTGCTTTACACAAGTGGGGAGAAGGCTGTGGGCTCTTACAAATAAGGTTTGGGTTCTGTGGCCTGCAGGGCCAAGGCAGCACTTGGTGGGTGAGAGAGGGAGGGCTTCTCTGCCCTAGTTGGGGTGCATTGTATGAGGCTGGCATGCTGTACTGCACAGTGTGGTGGTGAGGAGTGAAATCCTCCTCCATACACTAGTGCCTGAATACCCTTCTTGGTTTTGTTGCTCTTGTTTTTCTCCTTGTGCCAACTGTCTGACCTGACAAGAAGGTTTCCTTTTTTGACGTGGAGAACTGCTTGCCAAATAACATAACTGCATCCTTTGCTTACTGGCTGCCGCTTGCCTTCCCCCACGTCTTTTCCTATGAAAGACATATTCTTCTCTTCTTTTGTGCCCAGATCTGCACGTATACTCTTTGATTGCCAAAACTTTCCTGCATTCAATGGTTTGATCAGTTCCCAGATGTTTATTTGCATGTATATATACATCCCAGCACTCCTCCCCCCACTTTTGTAAAAATATATAAATATTTGAAACAGAAAACCATGAATGTAATTTCCCCACTTTTGTTATTTTTACGAAGTACTTCAAATATTGCAGTGTGGGGGAAAAAACAAAAACCGGCAGAAGCCACACTAAGATGCAGCCTTATTACTTGCACATTAATAGAAAAGGACTGTACTACTTCTAACTTCAAAAGGAGTTTAGTGTTATGTTCCTTCAGCATATGGAGGGTTTGTTTGATATCGACTTGATTAGGATTCTCTTGGGATCTATTCCACATCCTGCCCATTTGTTTCCTTAGACAGATACTGTACATGATCCCCCTTCCTCCCCCGTGGAAATGGCTCATTGCCCTCTGTCTGAACTGCTTTACAAGGACGATTGTAGGGAGCATGTGGTAAAGATGACAAAGCCTGTGGTGCACGCTAAGCAGGGTATGGTTCCTATAGGGGAAAATGCAGTCTGAAGTCACCCTACCTCCAAGTCTGACATCAGAGGCAGCTTTTCCCCTTATCTCCCAGTACTTACAAATATGCTGTTAGGCATATCTTTTGCGTGAAGTGCTGGGTTTGAAAGCTGAGACAGGTGCAAGGAAGGATGAGATGCATGGGCAATTTAGGAGCTATGGTACACGTGGGTACAAAAAGGAACAGTTCAGCAAAAGATCTGGCTTTCTATTCTGGGGTTTTGTTGCCTTTTTGTGTCTCCTTCATTCTGAGATACTACTCAGATGTATTTCTTCTTTGTTCATAGTACTGGCAACTTTCTTCTGGGCTTGCATAGAAATTGGAATCAGAAACAGGAAGAAATCATGGAACTGGCAAGGCTGGGAGCCATAAAGGAAACTTAAACAAGAAAGGAGTGACTTATTTTTAGCAGGGTTGGAAATTGTTCCTGAAGTTACTCTCACGTGGAAGGTAAGGTGACTCCATACTGCCTGTGGAAGGTAATTGTATCTTCTAATAGATCAACTCATGTAATTGGGGTCAAAATCAAACAAGCAAACATACTTTTAGGCAAAAGGGTTCTTTTTTAGTTTGGAAATGGAGTGTAGGATGAATACATTAGCAAAGTAATAGCCCCTCTACAGGGCCAACTAGAGGAAATATTTTTGCAAGTGTTATAGAGAATTTTGGTCTCTTCTGGCCTTAAAAGCAATAGAGAAAGGAGGAAAAAAAATCCACCTTCCAGCACAGAAGAGTCTTGCTGATGTGAAGGTATGGATTTATTGAGAAGGGTAAGAACAGCAGAGCTGTAGCATGACCTGCACAGCATGTGTGCTTTCAAGCTGGTTTTGTTGCGTAAGAAGATCCACCTCTCTTTCCCCTTGATGCCACTGGGGCTGCCTCCAGCCCCTGGTGGTGCCTGAATGATGCAGATCTGTAAAATTATGCAATTGCCTCCCTTTTCTGTAGCCATTTTTTGTCTGTTTTGCTTTTTCAAGGATTGTTGGAGAGTTTCCTTTAATGGAAGGGGGTGGGTGTCTCTGAAATTGTCTTATTTTACTTACGTGGTGTGAGTCACATGAGGACTTCTAACTCTGTTCTTTTCTTTGCTGTCCTTTTTACCAGTCCTCAGTTATCTGCTTAAAGTGCCATAGTGCAAGTAAGACCCTGTATGGGTCTCTAAGATAGAAGAAACCAGTCTGTGAAGATTGTCTTATGGGGAAAGAGGAGAGCAATGGGCTGACTTCTGCAGGCTCTCCATGTGTTACGGCTCTTGCTTTCAGCAAAAGAGCTACAGTTGTTCAAGCCTTAGTTTAAGCTTATTCCTTCACCATACACTTAATCAAGGAGGAGATGTCTATGCTTTGGTGTGATTTTACCTTGTGATTTTTCTTGTATGAGTTGCTGGCCATCTGATGACACTTGGCATCTTCCTGATGCTTCATGTAACATACTTCATATGAAGATAATGCATGCTGGCTGAAAGACCAGGATGTGCAGAGCAGAGTCATGGCCAAATGCACCCTAACTGGGTTTGGAACATGATTTCAGACTGTCCATGTCTACAGTGCAGAAATACATGTCAGCATAAGTATATCTTCCCCTTTTTGCTTTTCTTGACTACTGCTTGTTTGGATCTTGCCTAGGTATGCATACCACAGTTTGAATGTCTAATCAGGCTGTATTGATGGGCTGAGGCCAATTGTGTAAGATTCAACAAGGCCAAGTGCTGCATCCTGCACTTGGGTCACAACAACCCCACGCAGCGCTACAGGTGTGGGGAAGAGTGGACGGAAAGCTGCCCAGTGGAAAAGGACCTGGGGGTGTTGGTTGACAGCTGGCTGAATATCAGCCGGCCCATGCCCAGGTGGCCAAAAAAGCCAGTGGCATCCTGGCTTGTAGCAGAAATAATGTGGCTAGTGGACTAGGGAAGTGATCGTCCCCCTGTACTCAGCACTGGTGAGGTCCCACCTCAAATACTGTGTTCAGTTTTGGGCCTCTCACCACAAGAAAGACGTTGAGGTGCTGGAGTGTGTCCAAAGAAGGGTGACAAAGCTGGTGAAGGGTCTAGAGCACAAGTCTTATGAGGAGCAGCTGAGGGAACTGGGGTTGTTTGGTCTGGAGAAAAGGAGGCCCAGGGGAGACCTTATTGCTCTCTTCAGCTTCCTGAAAAGAGGCTGTAGCAAGGTGGATGTCAGCCTCTTTCCCAGGTAACAAGTAGTAAGATGAGAGGAAACGGCCTGAAGTTGCACCATGGGAGGTTTAGATTGGAGATTAGGAAAAATTTCTTCACCAAAAGGGTTATCAAGCATTGGAACAGGCTGCCCAGGGAAGTGATTGAGTTACCATCTCTGGTGGTATTTAAAAGACATGTACATGTGGCGTTTAGGGACATGGTTTAGTGGTGGACTTGGCAGTGCTAGTTTTACGGTTGGACTCAATGATCTTAAGGATCTTTTCCAACCTAAATGATTCTATGATTAGAGTTCAGTGTCAACAGGTCATTTGTATGGTCAAAGGAGAGAGTTCAGCACCATCTGGGGATGTTTTGGCCCGTATGTCTGGATAATCTTTCAAAAAGTGCTGTTTCCTTTCCTTTGTCTACAAAAGATGGCCATACTTCTTCTAATGCAGGCCCCTCTGATTGGTACCTAAAGCTATGAATGATGAAAACACGTTTAAGAAGTCTGGTTTTAAATCTACACTACATAAGTAGAGTGATCTCCCTTCCTTCCACTCTGTCTTGCCTTGCTGAATTCAGCAGGCGTTGACATGAATACAGGTGCCAACAGGAACAGAACAAGTTGCAGGTCAACACCCAAATTACTCATGATATAGAGAGGGAAAAGATATTAGGAGGGAGGAGGCAAGAGGATGCAAAAATACATGGGTTTAGTGTAATGTAACCCATTATTTTAGAATATAATTGAACCAGTAATTGGACCTGGGTGTTAGCTGAGAGAGGAATATTCTTTGGTAGTATAAAGTAATTATCTACTGCCATTTGTCTTTTTGCTGCCATGCTTTCAAGCCTAGCTCAATTATCTGTTATTCCACACAGTCTATTACTAAGGTCAGCCTCTGCAACACTGCAAATTTCTGTCAGTTTTCTTTTGTGTTACTGTGGCTCTGTAGCAAAGCCCATGAGAAAGTCGGTAATTCTGTCTGCTGAGCTGTGGGTAAATGGTCTGCAAGAAAGAGAGTGTAAAGCCACATTGAGTAGCGAAAATAAACCAAAATACTTAACATCTTCCAGTCAAGCGAACACTATGCATATTCGTGCACTGAGTGAGACAGCACCCATGGAAACAAGAGATGGTGGTCTTGTGTAATTAAATGCTCTTCCATAATGTATGTGTTCAAGCAGGTGGGAATGTGAAGTTTTCCTGGACCTTCTGAATAAGCACATTTCTTAATTCTTCTTCTTTTCTCCCTGCCATATCCAGTAAAATGCTTTGACTGAAGTTGACCCTCAGCATGGAAAATTTCAGCCCAAGCAGTTACTCTGGTGGGAGTTGAATACAAACTGAAAATGCTGCTGTAATGGGAATTATAAGTCAGCTCTAACAATAAGTGATAAAGATGGGGACTTCAATTAGGTTGATTTGGCCATATTTAAATTCTCTGTGAAGCTGAATAGATGTCCGCAACTACTTGCGTTTGCCTGGGTGCTAGATTAGTGATTAGGATGGGTTGCCCCAATATTTGCTTGCGTCCAAACAAGCAGCAACGTCACATTTTCTCTCTCTTTTAGCCCGAAGAAATGTGTAATATGTCAGGGCAAAATATCAGGCTGTAAACAGAACTGCTGAATCTTTTGGCCAATAAGTTATCTGTGAGCTACACATTAGAAAATGCCAGTGTGAAAATTTTAGCTGTCACAGCATCCTGAGCTGCCTGTCAACCTGCTGCCCCGGAGTAGCCTCTGAGCAGAAAGAAAACCACAAACAAGAGGCTACTGCAGATTAACAAAGGAGATGCTGGTGACTGAAAGTGGAGAATCCTGAAGTATGTGCTGTTCAGAGGGGTGACACAGTTCAGCTCAATCCTCCTGTTCCACTGGAATTTCACCTAACCTATACTCTAGCATTAATTAAAGCCCAAATGCTGATAACTAGCATCCCTTCTAGTATCTTCATCGATTTCAAAACTCAGCTATTTCAAAGTATGAACAAATTGCCAGGTTAGGGTGGAAAATCCAAATACTGTGTCTATATTTTGCTCTGAGTTTAACTGATTCCAAACTTTCCTTCATGATCCATGGAGCTGCCTTTGACAGGAAGTAGCTGAGAGTGGATTCAACCAGGCCTTCTGGAAATGCGATGAACTCTCCTTCAGTGAGGAAAGGCACTGTCAGTACAGCTGACTTTCTTAACAACACTTGCGGGGGTGTTTTATTATTCAGTTTATTCAGAGCAGGATTAATGTTCTAAAAATTGTTGTTCTAAAAAATAATGAGTTCGATCTAGACAATGTACAAAAGCCAGAATTCAAATCTTCAAAGATATAACGCACAAAGTATATCTGAACGAGTAGTCACACTGTATTTATCCTCAAGATGTCTACCAAAAACAAAGCTAGCAGATTAATAGGTAAGTTTGCTGTTAGATTTGCATTTCATTCTGTTTACTTGTATATTAATTTCTTTTGTCTGATATGAATTATTTTGAAGGAAGAAAGAGATTTTTTGATGTGCTAGGTGTGATTGATATGTAAATACAGCTAATATGCAGGAAGTGCAGGAAGAAGGATGAAGTGAAGAACTTCATGTGATGGGAGATTTAGTTAGAATAAAGTTGCCATAAGATGTGAGCTTTCTTTTCTCCTGCAGGAATGGGAGATGAAGATAATAAAGCTATTGTTGCATATGCTGAATGCATTTAATGTTTTTAATACAGATGAATGGGCAGATGCTAGAAAATTCGTAATGGTGCTGCATATTGCTCCTTCTCATTTTCCTATCAAAATAACTCTGTTTAGTATGAGAGAATCACTGCAGATTTATTTGCCTTGCTGAGTTCCTTTGCTCCTTTGGGTTTCCCTGAGCTCCTTTTTTCCTGTCATTTTGAGACATTAAACAGTATTTAATCAACGCGCGTTAATGCCCAAGCCTTCATTAGCGTCACTTGGCTCTCCTAATGGTTGCCCTTTTATAATGAAGCAGCTCGAATTATATCACCTCTTCAAAATGTGCAAGGGATCTAGGCCGCTCCTGTGCTTCCAGGCTTCCCACAGTGCTCTCAGCCAGGCAGCGTGGTCTCGTGACTGCATGCTGGTGAGATCTTTGCATTGTCCTTGTTCACTTTTGGGGTTGCCGACAGGCCAAATGGAATGTAGGTGGCAGAAAATGAAAATGGAAGGGTGCTAATCTAAACTGCCAAGATGCAGAGTGGTTTACTTTTCTTAGAAAAAAGTGACTCTTCCCTATTTAATGAAGAAAAAAATGGAGAAAAGAGGCCGTATCCTCTTTTTTTCAGGGAAGCTGCAACTCAGAGCGTCATGTGACTTTTTGCTACCTGGTTGCTTTAGGTCAGTTATTACTGAATATGGAGCGGGGGGGTTAGCTCTTTGTTCTCCCTTTTAAATTCATCCTACTCAAATAGAACACAAGTATCAGTCAATGTGCACAGAGCAAAGAGCATCACATAGTGTCCTGCAGGGACACTTCCCTGCAGTAAAGTATGAGAAGGGACAAGGCAAGATCTTTTCCCTCTGTTTGACAGCTGCATGTTGACAGAAACCTGTGGTAGTGCAAGAGGAAATGAAGCTGAGTTGAGCACCACTTTACATGCCTGCAGGTCTTTCTGGAACCTGGGTGGAAGACTGTCGAAAGAATTGGGAAGGATGAAAGAAAGACTGGAAGGCCTTGGGAAGAAGGTAGTGGGCAGAAGATTTAGACTGAAGAATGCCCTGCTCTTAAGGAAAAGGGATTTTGATACACTCCACTTTTGGTAAAGCAGTATTTGGAAGTTTTATAGATGTGTGAATGTTTCTGGTGAGGCATCCCATATGAATCTGGATTTTCTGTTTTTGAAGTACATTCATGGTTCTAGCACAAGATACCTTGCCCTTACAAGTTAACTTAACACAGGATATGAGTACCATTTCAAGCAAGAGAATGAGTCTTGTATACTTTCAGGAGTATTTAAAAGGTTTTTGCTGAACTGTCCTTACAGGGCTTTATAGGGACCCAGCTGCATGGAAAGGAATATGCTCAGCAAGACTGAGATGGGGAAGAGAGGAAGCACTGCTGTGGATTTCACACTTGCTGTATGTCAAGTGTGATCTGATTTCCTTAGAAAGCTTCCCGATCCCTCTTCTGCCATATCACGCCTGGCAGAAATATCGCACTACTCACTTAATGGTTCTACTACCAATGAGCAATTGTCACTTATGGCTCCTATTTCTCTAACAAGATTTTTTTTTTGGTGTTATTTTGACAGTTCATCATGATCTTGGTGTTTTATATAGGAATTTGAATATTAGATTTGCTTGTTTCTGAGGACAGAAACGTTATTGTAAGTGTTTTATTCTCAGATTGGCTTGAGAAATTTTTCTGTCAATGTGACTTACCAGTTTCTCATCTGCAGTGGCAACTGTTGAAAAATATTTTCAGTTAACAACCAAAAGAACCACTTTTGTTAACAATATTAATGAGAACAAGGCTTCTATGTGTAATGAAAACCCCTGGTAGTAGCACAAACAACAGGGTCTGGTGTACCATGGCTTCCAGTGAAGTTGTTTATTGTTGACATGCATACCTAGGACACATTTGACTTACTTCTTTTGATGGTCAAATGAAAGGAGCTGAAGATGTGATGCACAAGGAGCTTGGCTGGCTCTGTATGGACTTAATGGATGTACTTACTTGATGGTCATGAGAGATGGTGCAGAAGAGAGATATCTGTGAGGCCTAGGAGACTTTAGCTCCACATTGTCATCTCTGCTCTTATGAAGACTTTCACAGCCATTACAGAGCACTGTCAGAAATGTGCATTGTTGCACGCAATGCACCCATGTGGTCTATTTATCAATCAGTCAAGTTTCTGGAGCAGCTTAGATCACATTGCAGCAGTCATTTTCATGCTGCTTAGATGTGTGAGATCATGACTGATATCTGCAGAATATAAGAAAATTTGCTTGATATTCTGTGACACAAGCTACAGCTTAGTTTTTGATCACTTGGAGGAAAACAAGGAGGGAGAAAGGAGCGAGCAAGGAGAGAATGCAAATAATTAAAGCCATTTGACTGATGCCTTCCTATAGTTCCAAACTGCTAAGTCTGATATAGCTGTTTAATTTCAAAGGCAACTCAACCAAGTTTCCTATTTGTAGAGCTTGGAACCAACAAGACAATGGCATGCAAGACCAAAATGACTGATTTTCTCCCAGGTCAGTACTTAGCACTCTCAGAGTTAAACATTTTCTGTAGATTATGCTTTTAAATCTTTTACAGCTTCAATTCACTAGTAATCCTGAAACAGAAGAAACGGAAGCCCTTTCATTGCTCTAAACATTTCAGACTCGGTACCCCTGGGGAAAAGAAGGGTTTATTTCTGCAAGAAGCCAGAATCTGCATAAGAGAGCTGTGCCTAGGTGGTGACAGAGCACATACCACTTTGGACTGATTTTGTATCCACACTCACAGTGTTTGGTCAGAACTTACTTCCTTTCCAGTAATGGGACTAGGGATGGCAAAAGGGGGAACAATGCTTTAAGAGATCTTCTGTCCCTTGCCTGGACCCCAGACCCTGGGGTTTAGCTCCTGGTCTGTACTATTCCTTTCTGCTCTTCAGTGGTCCCATTACTCGGAACATTCAAATTGTGTTGTATGTGAATGGACACGTGTGACTGAGTGAAGGTCAAAGGAAAAAAAAAACCCTGGGAACAGATGTCAGTCTTCTTCCCTCTGCACCTCCCCCAGCCTCTAACATGCAATTCAAAATGGGGAAGCATCTATCCACAAGAGCTACTTTGAGGTAGTCCAACAGCTGGTTGGTTCCAGCTGCAAATCTCCCTGTTCCTACAGCTCCCCCTTGGACAGCAGAGCAATAACTTAAATGGCAAGGAGATTCTTTGTCTGTGCTGGTAAGTCAAACAAACTAGTCTGGTGTCACTCAATGGACAGTCCTGTTTACTTTTTCAGTTGGCTTGCAAAATTGATTATATCCTCCTGGCTTTAGCTTTTGGGTTTGCTTGTGCTCCATGAAGGGCTTGTGAGACTGAGCAAGCTGCTGTGGTTTGGCACCGGTATGACTAGTGCAAAGAATGAGTCGGCCACCGTCTCCAAGTTTAAGAATCCTCTTCTAGGTCCTCTTAAACTTGGAGAATACAGAAAAAGGCACTTATCTTCTGATAATAAATGTTGTGAGGATGTATGGGATCTTAACTTCCATCTATTTTGACGATCAGTGAAGGGAGGAGAAGGCCTTTTAGATGCAAGGTAGCTCCAGCCTGAGAGCACAACTGATGGCACAGGATCAGGGTAATGGCATTTCCTAATGGTGAGGTTTAACTTTCCTTGAGCAAGAACATCAGTTCCCAAACAGCTGACTAGCTCAGAAATCAGCACCTTTTTCTTTTGCCCAGCCCTTTGTTTTGCTTCATTGAACAAACCTTCCTTCAGGCTTGGACACTAAATGAAATACTTTGCTGCAACTAATGTTCTGCCTACTTACCCAGCTATCACATGGACTTCAGGCTAAGCTCATGTGCAGAGAATTCAGACATTTAACCTCTCACTCATTAAATGCGCCTCTTGCATGGAAGCAACAGCTTTAGCATAAAGTGGCTGGGGGACAAACACGCAGGAGGGGATCCTGTTCTGAAATCACAGTGTAACAGAAATACAACGATAGCTGCAAAATGCACTTATCTTCTTGAGTGTCAAAAGGCAAAGATAATTTAGGGAATCAATGTTGCCCCTCAGTTCTGTGTCTTCTCCTGTTACCCTGAGAACTCTGCATCAAGCTGTGATGCAACCTGTATTATTAAAATTGAATCCCTAGCTATATGAGTCAAGACAGCTATGTCCTGATTCAATGTATGTCACCCGAAGAATGTCACATTGAATTCTCCTCCCTAAAATAGTTAGAGTTATAAGGAAGTTCTGATGTATTTTCAAATGAAAGAAGGCAATCCTAATGACTGCTGAAGGATTCAGCCAGCAGGCTGCAAAACTCTTAAAAGCTTTTCTAAATGGCTCTTCAGAAAAAAACTACTAGGAAAATTACACACATGGGTCTTCCTTGGCTCATGGTGTTGGAGTCTTAGCAACTGGTATATTTCCCTCTGTATTATTTAGGTAAGCTCTCACCACAAATCTTTCCTCATGCGTCTCTTCCTTTATGTGAAGGGGGATGTTGTATATTATTTGGAATAGAAATACTTCTCATCTCACTATGATACAAAACCCCAGCTTATAGTATATGGGTCATTGCATTTGCAAAACATTACAAGTAAACAAAAGTATTTTAACCTGTGTTTTTCAGATGTTTTTGAGGATTGTTCTTCTACTGTATTCCATATTCAGTACCATTAGAAGATGACACATTGTGAAGATCCCATGGGTTGAGTTCACTACACTTAACAGGCTCTCTTTGTTCCACCATTACATTTGTTTCTGCTACAAGTTTTCTACAAGAGTTGGGTTTTCTCTTGCAGGATTCCCTTTCACTCCTCTGTTTGGTCTACAGCCAACCACATTGAAGGTAGAGGCCAGTGTCTCTGTGTACTGGTTTTGACTGGGATAGGGTTAATCTGCTTCATAGCAGCTTGTATGGTGCTGCGTGTTGGATTTATGACCAAACAGTATTCATAACAGGGGATGTTCTAGCTATTGCTGAGCAGTGTTGCACAACATAAGGGCCTTTTCTGTTTGACACGCTGCCCTGCCAGCAAGTAGGCTGGGGGAGCATGAAAAGTTGGGAGGGGACACAACCAGGAGGGCTGGCCCCAACTGACCAAAGGCATATCCCATACCATATGAAATCATGCACAGCAAAAAGCTGGGGGAAGGCCAATGGAAAGGTCTAAACAAATCAGGAACTAAAAGCCTAGATGGCGGGTTTCTATGCCAAGAGGGCAAGCACATGAGAGTGACTTCAGCGGGGAATGGCTGGAGAGCATCCCTGAGGAGAAGGACCTGGGTGTGCTGATTGACGAGAAGCTCAACATGAGCCCGCAATGTGCGATCACAGCCCAGAAGGCCAACCGTATCCTGGGCTGTATCAGAAGAAGCATGGCCAGCAGGTCAAAGGCGGTGATTCTGCCCCTCTACTCCACTCTCATGAGACCTCACCTGGAGTACTGCATCCAGCTCTGGAGCCCCAACATAAGAAGGACATGGACCTGTTGGAGGGTGTCCAGAGGTGGGCCACAAGGATGATCCGAGGGCTGGAGCACCTCTCCTATGAGGAAAGGCTGAGAGAGTTGGGGCTGTTCAGCCTGGACAAGAGAAGGCTCCAGGGAGATCTTATTGCCACCTGCCAGTACCTAAAGGGGGCCTACAGGAGAGATGGGGAAGGACTTTTTACTAGGGCATGTAGTGAGAGGACGAGGGGGAATGGCTTTAAACTGGAGGAGGGCAGGTTTAGATTAAACATTAGGAAGAAATTTTTCACTTTGAGGGTTGTAAGGCACTGGAACAGGTTGCCCAGAGAGGCTGTTGATGCCCCATCCCTGGAGGTGTTCAAAGCCAGGTTGGATGTGGCCTTGGGCAACCTGGTCTAGTGGGAGGTGTCCCTGCCCACGGCAGGGGGGTTGGAACTCAGGGATCTTCAAGGTCCCTTCCAACCTAAACCATTCTATGATTCTATGATTCTGTGATTTGGTAGAACACATGGTTGCTATTATTCCACCAAAGCAAACTGTATTTTGAATACTTACTAAGGCCCTTAGAAGCACACTTCATATGTAAAGTATTTGATGGTAGTTTCGTATAGGAACTTAGTTGCCCTCGACAATATGCTAGATGTAACTACTTAAATTCTTTCTTTTACTTCCTTCCCACATGCAACTTCTTTTTCTGTCACAATAAATGAGTGACTGGACAACTACAGCATGCAGACATGCCTCTGAATCTCCTACCCAGGAAGGTGTACACTATAGGTGTGGGGTTTTTTTTTTGTCTACACTTTTCAAAATTTTCTGGTTTTGATTTGGAAGTCTAAGATGATTTTTAAAAGCTTTTATTTTAACCTATAAGGGTGACAGTGGCAAAAGCAAACCTACAGCTAACCCCTACAGTGTATGAGGACAGAAGCACACTCCCCTAACTCCTGGTTGTCTTGAGTGGATGACCTGCTTGGGACATTGTCTGAAACATTGCTGCCTCCTGCACTTTTACTACAGGTTTTCAAGAAGGAGGAACTTCTGTCAGGTATTACAGGAAAGAAATGTCCACTCTTTATTTTAGTAAATCTGTGTCTTCATTCACAAATAGTCATATGAAGCATGTTCATTTGTAAGAATTATGCATGCTGAGGTGAAGATTATTGGTTTGGGTTTGTAATGTGAAGATGAAAACTTACAGTTGAAATGAATACATGTAGCCCTAGGCTCCATCAGCTCGGACGCTGATGTCCCCAGATTCTTTCTGTAGACAGTGGAGGGAGAGGATGTCCACCAGAGGTCCCTAATTCAGGGTATCGAAAATGTGCACTTAAACTAACCTATGCAGAAGCTTTGGAAGAGAAGCTTTCTGACACAGCACTGGAAGTTAGGTGGTATCACTGGTTATTCTGATGTTTCATAAGATGCCCCCTGGACTATGTCAGGCAAAGGGAAACAGCTTGCAAACTTTAAGAAAAGGATAAAATTAAATTGCTTAGAAAAATGGGTGGATTTTCCAACCAGTCAGTGTTTGATGGGGCTACAGTGAAGTTTCCTGTTTGTCCATATTTTATGGAGGCAGGAAAATGGGAAGAATTGATTCTTGTAAAGGAACGATGGGCCTAAGGGACTACAGGTTCAGTTCTCATTTGCTGGCTCCTGAATCATGTTAGGTAGGAGTTAGCTCATTTCGTGAAGCAGCTCCTGAAGACTGATCTCCAGTCTGAGCTCCAGTGTTCCCATTGCAGTAATTGGTGGGAAAGTAGAAGCAGCTTTCAGACCAAGCTATAGCCTACGAGACCATAAGGACTATAAGTGGAAGGAAAAAGGATTATACGCACAAGCATGCTTTAGCTCTAAAATGCAAATGAATAAAAGTGCCTTCTTGATGACACAATCCAAATGACATTTAATGAAAGATGGTGTATTTTGATGTGGCAGGCTTGGAAAGGATTTCAGTGATAGTTATGAAAACAAGACACCAAAAACCCCTGCAAATTACTGATCTGCATATGAGTATGATATGCCACTAAAATAGATGAAGATAATCTACCTCCCAAAAGGAGTAATTGCATTTTGGAAGGTGAACAAAGGAAGAAAGAAATCTAATGATTATATGACACAGTTGTCTTTTTCATTTTTTAACCAGCAGACAAAGGGCTGAAAAGTGTCACATGAATGACACACACAAAAAAAAAAACCCTCACAAAAAGTGATGGTCATATTTTGTTTCTAAGGACTGTTTCTGAGTGGCTGAATCATTTTTCGTGCTTCAGTAGTAACCATCAGATAAGAGTCCCAGGGTTTTGAAGTCATCTCAATATCTCGTCGGGGAAATTTGGGAGTGCTGGGCTTTTTCTGTCTGTTCTTTTGGAGGGAGTGAGTTTCAGGCACTTGGCTTCTGTTTCTAGCTCTGTGCTAACCAGCTGGTGAGACTTCATCCATATCTGTCCATGTATATCTATACTTGCCTCTATTTGTTCATGTGCATATATGTATTATTTTTTCCTAGTAAAAACATGCTGCTTCCTAGTAAAAAGATGCTGTTAATTCAACAGTTTGGAATACTGAAATAAAATAAACCGGCATGTATTAATATTATTACTAATGATAAGCATATGCTGCATTTTACATCTGATTTAATGGAATCAGCAGGTTCTTTGGTATATTTGCTACTGTAGTTTAAAGTTCAGTTTTATTTGCATTTCATGGCCACCAGTTCCATTGTTGGGGCTGCTCTGCCAAATGTCATTAGGTGCTTCAGGGCAAAGTTTGATTTGGATCTCTTCTTGTCTGTGCCTTAGTGCTGGTGTGGTACTCCAAAAGACTGATACCTGTGCTTGGAGCGACACATTTCACCCAGCTGCCAAGCACACAGTTTCATCTAGAAGAAAAAACCCCTCTGCTTTCCTTCAGCAATATTTCTTGCTATGAGCTGGCGGTAACAGACAATCGTGGGCTCTTCAAATACTGTGTTGTTCTTCTACCACTGCAGAGTAACGGTGGTTAGGCTTTTTTGTGTGCGCATGCCTGAGGGAGAAAAAGAGAAATTCTGGATCTTCCTGACGTACTAGCTACTTGTCAGAGTGACTGCCAGCTGACATGGAGCTGTATTGTCTGCATTCTGAGACTTAGCGCTATTTCTGAGTTGCCTTCAAAATCGTTATTCTATGCAAAGGAATTCTCATCACGCGAAGAAACCCTCCCTATACTGAAGCAGTCTTTGGGAATTCAATGAAAGAATCACTCCAGGGCATTTCCGACTGAAGGCAGCTACTCTATATTTGCTGCTCACTGATTAGTTAATGGCAGTTTGGCACATCCCTCAGGGCCTTTTCTAGCACAAATACAGAATTCTGCATCGCTGGCCTGAGGGAATCTGCCAGGCCTGCAAGGTACCTTGGACTTGCTCTCTCTGAGTCAGGAAGCCGGTTAACATATTTCATGCTGAGGAACTGTGATTCCTCTTTGCCTTTACCATTCTGCTTGAGATCTGCCTCTCTTGCAAATATGCATAGAAACCTGCCCGCTTGGAATATTTGGTTGAACTGAGCATGCAGGCAAACAAGGGAGCAGTTGGTGTGCATGCACTAATCATGAAAAGTAGAATTAAGCTTCTGCACTGTGTGTTTACTGGTGGTTTTTGTTACCGTCTCAGAGGTCAAACGGACACCAGGCTGTTTGCAATTCAGTGGGGAGATGATCACACCCAGACTCCAAACAGCATGTGAACTATGGCACCTGGTGAATCAGACTTTGTAAAAGAAACACAGTTGTGCTTGTCAACCTGAAAAAACATATTTGCCACTGGGTAATACATATGGAGCAGGTACTTTTTCATAGGCATAATTCAATTCTAGCAGCTCCTTATTCCTATTCCGTCTTTCCAAATGAGGTGAAACATAGCCGTTGATGAAGGTAAAACATAGCAGCGCATTTCTTGTGAGCTGAATAACAGGATTAGGCTCAAGTGATTAATACTGTATTCGTTTCCTGTGCAGAGTGTGTATACGAGACCAGATTTCCTCTCAGGTTAACTGGCCTATTTACACTATTTGGGGAGCTAGCAATGAGCATTCGAGGTGGCCTGAGGTATTTCTGTTAACAAGCTTACTCACACTTATATTGCGATGTGTCCCAAAAGAACTTTTGCCCAAGGCACAGAACCCAGGAAATCTGTTCCCCGCATTTCCATAAATATCTTTTGGGATCCAGCAAGTCTTATCAGCAGATTTTTTATTTTTTTTCTGGCTACATGTCCATTGAAACTGGGGGCTTTGGATTTTGTTGCCCCCTTTAAACACCCACATTTCTGCTCTAGTGCACCACAGCTCAGCTTAGACCTTTTGAAAAGATAAGCCTACGTTTGCACCTCAGGGGGCAACACCGCAGTCCTAAGGAAACGTAAAACTAATGTTTCTGAGGAGCTCAAAAAATATGGCAGTGCCTTTAAATAACTTAAAATAAAATAAATTGAATTCTCATTGCCAAACATTCTTAGTAAATTGGCTATTTTCTTTTTGCCCTCAAAGAAGTATTATTAAACCTAGGCAAATACAAATGCTAAGATGAAGAGCTTGACTCAGACCTAGAGTTAAAGCTGGAAATGATTCTGTCCTTAATCCACTCTGTAGTGCCCTGTGGTAACATCGGTTGTCATGCCAGAAGTCTAATACACTGCTTACATCCTCCTTGGATAGTAGAGCGAACCGGCCAGGGCACATTTTCAGTGCAACATGCATCGAGCTTCTTATTGCACTCCTAGTTGGCTTTTAAAAGAGCATTTACAAATTTTATTATTATTACTTGATTATTGCAAGACATTTCTTTGCTGTATAAATGATAAATAGAAATGCAAGTTCAGGTCACTTATGGAATACACAAACTTATTATTTTACCCTTGCACACTTAAGGAAAGCTAAAGGTGTTATCAGAAGCTTCAAACTGTAGGGTTTCTAGTCTTTTGTTTCTGTATTTATGCCTTTTTTTGGTTTTAATCACTGAATTCCTTAGCTTGGGAACTTTCACATGTAGCAATACCTAGAAATCATACTCACAATCCATTGATATAGAGTTAGGTTGGTTTTCAGATACGTGGAAGCCATTTGGTTATTGAAGTTCTCTTTAATTATTTGTGAATATTCTTCTTGAAAATGTGTATATAATATAACATGTGCGTAGTGAAGTTCTTTAAAGACGAATTAGTGTTGTTACCCTTCCTTATACCTGTGGAAATGGAGTCATTGAGAGAGACTGGAAGGCACTGGCAATGAGATTACTGAAAAGTGGCAGAACAAAACAGGTATCAAGTTCAGACTCCCTGTGAGATCTGGAGATTTCTTTTGGCTTTGATAGCACAGATGAAAATAATATGTATGCCCTGGTACTGCTGCAGTGCTTAATTGATTGATCTCTCCAAAACTGTATAGCAGCTGGTATATAAAATGTTGCTATAGCTTGTCAATAACTGGGAGAGATTTAGACAGTCACTGCTGTCTGTAGACATACTGCCCATCCTTTCATTTCATGCTACTAATTGGTGAAACTGGCTTGTATTCAGCTGGAGGATTAGTTAATGGAACAAGTAGGTTAGATGCCTTTGACTCATTCTTGAAGCAGATATGAATTTCTGCCAGATTAGCTGAGTGTCTTCTTACTGTAATCCTGCTTATGATTTTTCAGTCGATAGGAGTGGAGTAATTTCCTTGGATCTGTAACTTAAGTGTAAAATAGGCAGAAAATCTGGAATGTCTGCAAGTGAGTTAATAATCAATAAATAGTACAAGAAATAACACTCCAATACTTCACCGCTAAATTATCTCTTGCTCTGAGTTGCATAAGTGGTTTTAGTTTCTCTGATCCTGTGCCCCTGGGCAGGGACTGTATTTTCAATTTCTGGAGAGTATATAGAACATCATGCTTCTTATCAGACAGCTTTACAAACAAGTTATATTGCTGCTTGTGATTCTGTCAAAGAGTGTGAACTTCTCAGAATGGTGAGTTTACTTAAGACACTGCAGTTAAAAATGTATATATGTTCCTTGAGCCACATTTGAGATGTCTTTCCTAAGACTTCTGGTGCAACTGTGAGGCTATCTCTAACCCTGGTCTGGTACAGTGTTAAGTCAGGCAGTTGGTCCCAGGAAAAGGACCTGAAGGATCTGGAAGAGGTGCTCAGGGCCCCAGTGGGTCAGTGAAGAGAGCAACGTGCCTTCACAGGAGGATCCACAAAACCCTGCAGGCTGAGCTGACTTTGCTGCCACGGAAAGGGAAAGGAGCTGACACTGCTTAGCCCAGACTAACCACTTGAGTAATTGTTCAGTTTCTTAATTGATGATGGGGTAAGCCTGAGTCTGAAATGCCATGGAAACTGCTGATTATTTGCCTTAGAATGCCATGCTGTGAACTGCAGTGATTGGAGAGCTGCCTGCTGGGCAGCTCAGAGCTCTGGGCAGAGCCCCTGAGGACGACCTCCATAGCAACGTCTGGGAGCATCCTTAGTTTTCCCAAGACAAGCCTTTACCACCCTCTGCCAGATCTGTCACTTTATCTGGCAGATTTTGTGCCTGGTGTGAACTCCCAGGCTGTTGCTTTTTTACTGCAAGCTAGGCCTAAACCAGCTGGTTTAAAACTAGCGGGGAATGCTTGCACGAGTTATGGCCACAGCAGGGACTGCACTGCAGATATAATCTGAGGCTCCGGTTCAACAACAAAGTGCAATGGTCCACCCACACCATTTAAGCTTGTTGCATGATCAGGACCTTAGAGTCTGTCCTGGAATACTGGAAACAGTAAATCCCTATAATGGCTAATTTAATAAAAATTGTATTGATGCTTTCTTGGCTAATTTCTGATAAATAGAGCTGTGATCTTACGTGCCCATCATTTCTCCAGAAAAAAGGATCTTGTATCCAGGATGACTCACTTCAGATGAAAGTAATGCAATTATATGAAAAATTACAGAGAAAGGGTAAATAAGGGTACAGGTAAAAAGGGGCAAGGATACATGTTGTTTGTTTGCACAAACGTTGTGATCTCTTTCAATCTGCTTTATTCTTGTTTATATAACAGATTGTTAGAAACATTACCTTTTTTCTTTTCTTGGAGCTTCCTGCTTGCTGTGTATACTATGTAAGTCAACTGTAAGACTTGCCTTGAACTTCCTCAGTTTATAGGCTAGACTGAAGTGGTCTCTGGACAGGGTCAATAGGCAAAGATGCCCTTGTGCATCAACCTCTGTTGACCCCAGGAAGCATCATTGCTCCAAAGAGTTGTCAGTATTGTAGATGGCACAGTGTTGGAGACACGGTGGTTTTGCTTTGCAGGGGAAATTTTGACCTTCTGGACCTAGGCATATGACACATAGCTCTACTGAGGGACACTAAATCCAGGGGAACAATTCAAATGAGAATGTGCTCTGATTTTATTTTGTATTTATACATAATATTATTTTCTGTCTGTTAATTCATTCATAGATTACAGCTCTGACCTTGGAATATAAAGTATCACAGATTCTGACATGTTATTGCACTGACTTCAGTGACTGCCACTGCCGGTACCAGAAACCTGCTCATGCCTTCATAGAGGTGAGTTCCAAAACCAGGATCCCTATGGGAAGAGTGGGACCAAAGAGACTTTTGATAGACCTGTAGCTCTTTATTTATAAACCTTTCAACAGCTACTGAAGAAGCTTTGATTTAAGAAGCACCTTTTATCTGCTATGTAACTTTAGCTGAAGTGAATGCTTATTTTTCAGTTTTGTCTGGGGTTTATTTTCAGGCATGTTTTTTTGGAAGAACTTTAGGTTTTTGCTTAATACTGATGTCATCAGTGCTGTCACCAGAATCTTTTGTTTTCTTTGGAAAACCTGATATCTTTGTGATGGGGGAATAGAGTATTCTCCTGGGTCTTTCACCTCCAGTCTTGTCTGTGGTATGGTAGGGAGCTCTCAGCAAGTGCACCAAGGGCAGGACACGGGAGAGTGGTGGCTCTCTGCAGATGCTGAGCCATTCATGCCAGGTTCTGAGTGGTGGTGGGAGACGTGACTCCCTCCTGCGTGGAAAGCACTGAAAGAGGAAAAAGGTGATGATTCAGTTCGTATGTTCCCAGCTGAGGGCAAAATGCATCATAAGCCAACTGTAATTTCTGCACTTGTCCTTAGAAAAGAGTGTGGGCATGTAATATAATTCTGTGGGCTTCCTTGGTGCAGAAGCCAGTGAGGCAATGCAGACAGATGGAAAGCTATCAGAGAGGACTTTTTTTTTCCTTAGGAATCTCAGTTGTTAGAGTATTGGTGCCATACTTCCCAGCTACCCTCTGATATGAGTAATGCTACCCTGGGAGCAGAATAAGGCAGGGAGGCGTGATGGGAAGGAAGGCACTTGTTCACCTTGTTTGTCTCCATAAAGTATCATGATGGGCTTTTTAGGCTGAGCAAAGAATACTTGAACATAACTTCCTATGAACGCACACCGAGACAAGACGAAGCTCCTTGGTGGCTCTCACATTTACAGCTGGTGGCTCCAAGAACCACAAACTCTGCCTGCCGCCACGCTGCTTATGTTATGCTTGGTTGCACTACTGGGAAATAATGACAGCCCATAAATGCTGAAATGAATCTTGCAGGGGAGCTTGCAAGTGGACCTGCATAGATGCAAGGCTGGAATAATCGACTGCTCTTTACTGCATATTTGAGAGAACCAGGACCTGCAGGACCAGGAGGGATATGGGAGCATGAGGATGAGGTCGACTGGCAAACTTGTCAGAGGAAGCTTGCAAGGCATCTTTCTCAACTGCTCCTGGCTTTATCCATTGCATTTGCATAAGCACTAAATCAGAACAGAAGTTTAAAATCTCCTAGACAGCAGTGATTTGAAGTACTGCCTATACAACCTTGCTGAAATATGCATGGAATGCATTTCAGCTAGTACATTATTAATTTTGGTAATAGCATGTCTCTAGCAACCTCAGATATATGAAGTAATGAATGTGAATATATTTAGAACATTTGTCTTATGTGTGTGTGTATATGTACCTGGCTGTGTACATACCTTTGCGTGTGTCACACAAATGTGACTAGGTTTCTGTAAGCACTGCTTAAGATTCAGTCTTGATGCATGTTGGAAAAAAATTTTCTTTTAACTGTTTAGTGCCTGTTTAGTTACCTTTTGTTCCTAATGCATTCAGGGAATGGAAATGAATGTTTTCACTATCTGTTTATAGGAAAAGACTTTAAAATAATATTTCAGAGGGATTTTTCATAGAGCTTTTTATTTATATTACAAAGCTGGAATAAATAATTGCACACTATACAGAGCAACAATTCCTACTTGTCATATTTTTACAGTCTTCATACTATTTATCACTTTTAAAAATCTGAGTGATAACTGAACTGCCTTCCATCAAAAGTAGTTAGTATGTATCTTAAAATGACAATTCATTGGGGTGTTGCCAATGTAGCTGCAGAGCGTTCTATCATTTTGTGAACTGTATTGCTTATATGATAAAGCTAGTAGCAAATAATAATCTTTGGTGACATATGTTTCTGCTCTTGGGATGCATTTAGTGAGGTGAATATAAAATAATGTGAAGTAATGATTACAGGAAGAAGGAGCAAGGAGTTACCCCATCAGTCTTCTACACTACTGTAGATGAAATGACTGCTACAGTAAAATAATACTATCTTAACTTTATCACTTTATTCTGAAGATGGTGCTAAAGGACTGTAATCCATTTAAATACTTTCAATTTCAGGGGGGGGGAAACTACAAAAAATAAAGATTTTGCTTTGTGTGAATTGATACTATGGAAGAACTAATTGAATCCTTTTTATTTAAAACCTGTACATGTGTGTTCTTGGAGTGACTCCAGATCTATTTGCTTTGTTAAAAAGACTTTCCTTACACTGAAATCCAGCTTCCAAACAGATAGCTTTCTTAGTCCATTGTGTGACCATATTTCAAAATCATTTTAAGATGAAATCCTTATTGCTCTCTTCATAATATATGCTCCATTAATTCAAGTGTGAGATAAAAATATATCAATATGCTGGATTTTTAGATGGAAACACAGTGCAAAGTAACAGTCTTCAAATAGTTGCTGGATTTTACCATGAAATCTGTGGGAATTATCAGCACTGAGACCTTGTAATTCTAAAGGCAGGTGTTTTCTGCTGTGCCACCCTTGGGAGAAACCACGTAGAGGGCAGATCCTTAGCTCTTCTTGAAACGGGTGTAGCTGATTTGAGGAAATTTATGTCTGCTTCTCTCAATGAAATAGTAAACTGGTTACTGTTGTTAGGTTTTTTGGAAGTGAATATGGAATGCTTGATAAATCACATCCGTTCTCTATACGTGATTATTTCAGCTGTTGTGCTAAAGCTTGTTGTCATACATGGTTCTAACTGGTGCTTACCTTGGTGTGAGGGCTGAGTGATGTGTTATCTGTCTTGTAGGCAGTGAGAGATGAAAAATGAAAGTGCTTCTCCACTGTATCTGTGAGAACATATTTCCAGTGATTCTCTCAGACAACTTTTCATATGATGTGCAAAGGCCAATACATTGCTAGCTCACCTTTCTTTTATGTTAGATCTCCAACAGGCATTTTAACAACCACTTGCCATGTAGATTTATTTCAGTTTATGAAGACTAGTTTCTTTATTCTTGTAGGACTAGTGGGCAGAATTAGCTCAGAGGTTTTACCAAAAACGAAAGAGAAGAACTCATATTTTCTCTGAGTATGATTGTAGTGCAGTGAACATCTACCACCATAGAAGGTGGAGTCATCCTGCCCCTCTACTCTGCCCTGGTGAGGCCGCATCTGGAGTATTGTGTCCAGTTCTGGGCTCCCCGGTTCAAGAAGGACAGGGAACTACTGGAGAGGGTACAGCAAAGGGCTACAAAGATGATTAGGGGATTGGAGCATCTTTCTTATGAGGAAAGGCTGAGGGACTTGGGTCTTTTTAGTCTTGAAAGAAAAAAGAGTGAGGGGGATCTTATCAATACTTACAAATACTTAAAGGGAGAGTGCCAGGTGGATGGGAACAGTCTTTTTTCAGTGGTGCCCAATGATAGGACAAGACGTAACGGGCGCACACTTGGACATAGGAATTTCCATCTAAACATGAGGAGGAACTTCTTTACTTTGAGGGTGGCAGAGCACTGGAACAGGCTGCCCAGAGAGGTTGTGGAGTCTCCCACTCTGGAGACATTCAAAACCTGCATTCCTGTGCAACCTGCTGTAGGTGACCCTGCTCTGGCAGAGGGGTTGGACTGGATGATCTCCAGAGGTCCCTTCCAACCCTGACCATTCTGTGATTCTCTGATTCTGTAACTCCAACAGCCTTCTTCATCCCTCAGCACGTGCAGGTATCTGTCATGCTGAGGTAGCTTAACGCTCTCTACTGCTTCTTTTCTTTCTTCCTTTCTTTCTTTTTCTTTTCCTTTTTTTGGGTGGGAGTATTTCTTAGAAAAGTTATACTGTCTGCACTTTTTTGTAAAGACATTTATGCTTGATTGGAGGCTAGGAGCGCCTTTTTCTGGCCTGCTGTTACTCTCCCTAGCATTGTCTCAGTAAATGACTTCCGGTTGCCACTTTCTGTGTATGGTTTACACCATACAAAAAGGCAGCGTTCCTCTGAATCCATCAGCGGTTTATAGCACTGGGTACATTCCTCCAGCAACTCACTTTTAAAACAAAGTCTGAAAAGTCTGTTGAGAAGTAGGTACAGTGGGGATTTCTGGTTATGACTACCATGCTTTCTTCTGCCATAACGATTGGGCTGAGAAAGAAGTCCTTTCTTCAGGGGTCTGGCATTAGCTGTTTATTAGCAAGGACTCTTCATTAATGAAAGCTAGGCCTTGTCTTTCATGGGATGGGGAAGAGCTGGCAGCAGAATCAGATCACAGAATCAGCAGCATCTCTGCCCATCCAACCCACTAGCACTGCATTTCAGAGCAAACTGTGCCTCTTTCCTCTTGAATATCCTGATTGAGTAGCATGACTACTGGTGCACAGGTAACAACACACCTACTGCTTTTTCAGTGTACTGTAGTTCTCTAGTGCTTGGTTCAAGCAGGATGAGAGCTGCCTTCTGCCGCTTAAGCAGTTATTTCTGTGCCACAGGATGGGGGAGGGAGTCGGTTGCACTAGTGTGGGATCTGTATTTTAATCTGCTGCTGATGGAACATACACATGTGTTCCATCTGTATCCCATCATTGTATGATGACAGGTAGCTTCCTCTTCCTTTTATAAAGAAGAGCTGGTATGCAAAAATAACTGTATTAAAAGATCTTTTTAAAGCCACAATGTTAGAAAAATTAGGACATGAGTACTTATAATATGGTCTCTAATTGTGTTTTGCTTTTTCTTTTGGAAATCTCCATCTGCAGAAGGAGTGATGTTTAGTATGTGAATCAGAGATATGCAGTGAAAAAGGTGGCTGGTTGTACATCTAATTTCTCTTTCACCATAAATTTCACAGGTGTATAAATAATGACCTTGTAATTAGATGGTCATTTCGTTCTTGTTCCCTGACTCTCGTTTAGTTGTCCTTTTTGAAAGCATACAGAAATACTTAATTAAAGTTGTGAGTGGCTGTCATTAGAACCACATGCTTTTCATTTCCCAGGTGCTCAGCTGAGACCTGGAGATTCTGGTTTTAATCTCAGTTACCAGACCTTTGCACCTGACATTGCTGAGGCTTAGCACCTTTGGCAGAAGGCCAACCAGGATGCAAATGGACTGGGGCTCAGGACATCGTTAGTTGTAGCCTTCGTCTCTGGTTCCTCTAGTGGCCTTTGGCAGGTAAGTCTGAGCTCCCTTCTCAGTTTCTGCCAGCAAAGTGGAGACAAAAATAGTTTCCTTTATTGTCTGCAAAGTACTTGGACACTGTGTGGAAAGTTCTGCGGGACAACCCCGGAGGAAATATGTGAGCAAGTCGTGTCACCTGAGCATATTAGTACTGGCACTTCCAAGCTTGAGGGTGCTCTGAAACCACAGCTGCTTCAAGCCTTTCCCTGCAGGTTGATGGGCACAGAACATGTATAGACACAACTGCTTTTCCCCTGCTACTTTCAGACGTCACTGTCATTTACAGATCAGCTGTACACAGTTTCTCTTTTATGTTACTGGCAGTGTAAGGTTTAAAGCCAAAACAAATTCTCACCCAAGAAGTCAGTTCATCACCACCTCTTTCAATTCAACCAAAGGTTGTATAAGATACATATACATTTATATACACACAAATCTGTGTGTATATGCATGTGTATATATCTCCACTTAAGATATTTAAGAAATACTTTGTGCACATGAAAATTACTTTATTTTAAATGAAAAAAAGTCCGGTCATTAATCCCTAGTACATCAAATATTACCTCTAGTTATGTGGGAAGAGAGTTGAGGAGGATATTAAAGCCTGAAATCACTGAGCTGTTTGTAGAAGTAGTTAGTGAACGTGGACAATAATCTGTTGTTTAAAAAGCAAAATCCCCGAGGATTTTGAGTCCATGTGTTCAGTGTGCATGCATGGCATGTCTATCTAATAGATCAATATTTCACAGACCAAGAACAATTTACATGACAGACTGTAAATTATAATGGCTCCCAAACCAGCCAGTATAAATGGATTCTAAGCAGCGTGAATCAATAACAGACGTTTCTCTAATAGCTTCCCCAGTGCTAGTGGGAGACAAAAGCTGAAACACCACATCTGTTGTTCTGTTGCTACCTTGGGAATGCCTGATACTACATATCCCATCCAGATCTTTGTTCTGGTCAAATTTTTTTACATTTTCTATTGAAAATCTTGGTAGGGGAACCTGTAGCCCTGTGTGGAAACTTAAGACCCTCACTCTTTATGCCTAAGCAAATCAAACTTCTTGTACATACAGGTGTACAGCTGGCATTTATTTAAGCACAATGTGCAATTGGCTTCATAGCCAGATGTCAGGAATGGGACAGTATGGTTTTGTGGGACATGTGGTTTTGTCCCCATTGGTAAGTTTCAGCAACATGATGATGATTAGGTAGTCAACACTTCTGAAACGCTAAGAGTTGATCATGGAGAGACACACTATGGCTAAGGATTTCCAAAGGGACGCAGTCCACCTCAGACAACCCTAATTCTCTGTCTCCTTCTGTCACACCTATAAAGTATTCATTTGAGCTACTCCTCTGAAAGTGCTCCTGCTCAGTTTGCTCATAGCCTCTTTCATTTGTTTGTTCTAGTAAAAGAGTTCATCAATCCCTTCTATGCTTTTGTAAATCTTTAATGCATTTTCTGTACTTTTCTCTTTGTGACTCTCAGGTCCCTTGCTCTTTCTCCTTGGATCTCAGCCATTTTTGAACTCCTTTAATTTTCTTCCTCTTTTTACAAACTCCCATTCATTCCTGATGATTATACTATGCCGTCTTCCATGACATACTGCATTTTTTTCATGTATTTTGTGTGGGTTATTGGTAAAGAGACAGCCTTCCCCTCAGAAAAACAAAATAAAACTTGACTGCCCAAACAAACCAAAACAAACCAAAAACTCCAAAGGCAACTCCTCCTTCCCCAGCAATCTCTAATTCAAAACCTATGTGGTTTATACACATCTGCTAGTGATAGGAGAGAAAGCTTACCTCCGTCACTGCCATCATTCTTCACTTAGCCCCACTCCCATTAGCCTGATCCCTCTGTACCAATAGTCACTCTACTTCTGATCCCTGTTCATTGTTTCCCCCCCCTCTCTGCACAGTGTTTTTTCACTGTGAACTATATGAGGATTTGTCTTGTACATTCAAAGAGGTGTGGATTTTATGAGGTTATACACGTGAAAACAAGATATTAAGATTCTCGCCATTCTCTTCCCCCTTTTTGACTTTTCTCTGTTTCTATTGAACTGTAATTAATTCTCTGATTTCTAGTTTAATTTTCTTAAGGTCTATCTGACAGCTGAATGTTAATATGTCTAAGAAAGGATTTCTTAGTCTCCTCCTCCCTTCCAAAAAACCTCTCTTGTCTTCATTCTCAGTTCTAGTCATTGGTGTGAACAGAGGGCTCTGTTATTTCTGTCTCCATAGCATTTCATAATTTCAGTATCATCTTTAATACCCTGGGTTTTCCCTCACTTCTTCACTACTTGGTTAAGCATTTTTGTAATGATCTTGTATGTTTTTCTATCTAATCACATAACTAAAACTGCTGTACTATGCACCGAGTAACAGCATAGACTGAAACACAGTCTGTAAAGCTGCTGCTAAGATTTCCCCTTCTTCCCCTGTGCACACATATACTCTCACACACACCCCTCCACTGTTCACTGTTGCAATTGTGTTCCCAGATTTTTCTGTCTTTCTGCTAGCGCTTTTTCTTTCTATTATTAAGTTGAAGCTGCTTCTGCCTTTCAGAAAACACAAGAAATCAGATCCTGGTTATAGACCTGCTCTTCTCTCCTCTGTCTATTTACCCTGTATCCTTTAAAAATGTGTTTTCTTGGGACGTCCCATACTCATGAGACTGCCAGTCGTTCATGATCACTGAGGTACATATTCCTCATGACGCTTTTTCTCATAAGTGCGAACTCTCTGGTGCAAGAGCAGTACTAATGATTTACCACAGATTGTCTTTTGTACTGCTCAGTGTATGTGTCTGATACGCTAAAAATGAAAAACTGTAACGGATGACTGGCATGAAAAGGAGGAAGAAAGAGTGGCTTGGGGTACGGCAAGTGAATTAGCACCAAGGACAGTTAGAGCTGCCTGGTCGGTCTTATTGAAATAGTGTCTTTCTAAGCCTCAGTACTAATACTATAGGTTGCTTGGTGCATTTCTGTGTATAAAAGGGATAGGAATTGAATAGAGGAAGAAACAAAACAGTCATTTTTTTCCTCTGCAGTAATCCATAGATGCTTGGCTGAGATGGGCTAATATTAAAATGAAAGCACATTGTCACACTCTTCCCACACCTCCAAGCAACAGACTGAACCATACATAAGAGACAGTACTCCCTAACATCTTACTGAAGCACATTTGCTTTCACTGTGCCAAGAGGAGGATGGAAATGGTATCAACACCTTTCTTTAAAAATACTGTGAGCAAAGATTAAAAAAAAAAAAAAAAAAAAAAAAAAAAAAAAAAAAAAAAAAAAAAAAAAAAAAAGAACAGAAGAAGGCGGCTTATATTTGAAGCTTAAATTGTGACTTACACTGACAATTTCAGTGGTAAGCAATTCCATTGTTTTGGGTTTTTTTAGAGGCTTTTACCTCTTAGCTCTCCTGAAACTATAAACCACCTCAAGCATAGTAAAACAAAAGCAGCTGTAGCTTTCTTTTAGGCAACACTACCTGTTCTCCTTTGCTGGCCTCCCTGCCCCTAAAACCAAGATATACTATGAATATATGAAATAAGCATCTTTCCCTCCTTCCCTTCCTTTCTTCCTTCCTTCCTTCCCTCCCTCCTTCCTTCCTCCTTCCTTCTCTCTCCCTCCACCCAACTCCCTTTTTATCTTTCCTTCTTTCAGCAGAGCCCCTCACTCCTCACTGATATGTGGTCTATTGTGATTCCTTAAGACTTATAAATGCCAGTCCTTCCCGCAAGCCTTCCCCCACCAGATTCTGCTGTTTCAGTTCTCCAACATCTCTTGCTATATATAGCCAATTTGTCTAACTGAGTAGAAAAAAAAAAAAATCCTTTACTTTCTGTAGGGAATACCAGCAAAGCAGCAAATATTGCCATGGCAACAAGGCTCTCAATCCATCAGACTCCTGCAATATCTAATACATAATCTGTAAGGCGGAGACTAATGTTGAAAAATGAACATGACATATTGTCATTTCAGGATTTAATATCCCTTCCCCATGACCTTAATTAGCTCACCTTATTTTGGGTAATTATTCAATTTCTGATAGAAACATCTATTTTATTTTGCTTTACTGAGGAAGCTAATGTGTGATCTACCTTCATTAAAATGCAACTTTTGACTTTTTCCCCAAAAACATGCCACAAAATGGGAGTTTCTATAGTAACACAAAATGCAGACTTAATTTGAAATTATAATCTCTTGATAAAGATGAGATTCCCCCAGCCCCCTTCTAAGTGCATTTTCTTTTTTTGTTTTTGTTTTGTTTTGTTTTGTTAACGGTTTTGCCACAGCGGTATACCTCTCTTCTGTTCCAAAGGAAGACTGAAAAGAGTTTCTTAAAATTAAACCCCATCATCTAACAGCACTGTTGAAGTTAAAAATACACATTCTTAGCAGTCATTTTCCTTGCATGTTATAAATTTTGTACAATTTGGTTGCTTTTTGGCCTCCTCTTATTCTTAAATTATTAAATTATTTCGCTACAACTGTTTGTTTAATGCCATGGAAAAAGATAACTGCATTTAAACCAACAACATTTGCAAGGGTTACTGGAAAGGCCTTTATCAAGTTTAATGATAGGCCTTGGATTTTTACCCCAGTTTTCTAAGATATATACTATTATGGAGCCTGTTTATCACTCATTCAGTGTGACAACTTTAACAAAATTTAATCCACTGACCAATTTCAACAGCATTTAAGAAGCATTTCCAGGCCTTCTGCTGTTGAGTGGGAAAATGTTGATCTGCAATATCTTTTGTCAAGGATTAGGAAGTGGGGGTGGGAGGGAGGGAGAAGAGAAGGGTTTGATTACAGTTGGGATGTCCAAAATAGGAGCATGCCAGAGTGAACTGTTTCACGGAGAACTGGACTTTGCTTGTGAGGCAGAGGGAGTCAACTGGCTGCCCCTAAAGAGTGGGGTGTTTGGGGAAGGAACTGACACCTACTGCAAATGGCCCACGTGTAAATGGTTCGACACACCAACTCTTACTAAATCACTTCCACAGAACGAAGCCTAAATCCTACTGTTAATACCTCCCACCAACAATGTTTCTCCAGGGCTTCAAGTCAGACTCCTCATGGCCAGGAGGTTTACTATTTGGAGTTATCCATTCAAGCTGTGAAAGCAGCCATAGAGACTGCTGCCTCCTTCTCCTTGGCTCTGCATCTCAGAGGGAGGGACTCTCAGTTATGGACCCCTGACTGTTCTTCACAGGAATTTGCACAAAGCTCTACAGATGTTTCCAAACAGTGAACAACAGAGTTGTGCCAACAGCCCGACTCAAGCATTGCTGCTAGTCCATCTATTTGCCAACAGGTCTCAGATGTACCCCAAAAGAGAAGAAAGAGTAAACTGTACTGATCTGAAGACATGTACTTTAAAGCTAGACCATTTCAAGGTGCTTTGAAATGTGGTCATTTTAAATGTTGGCCTTATACCTGCAAAGCAGTAGGGGCACAGAATAAAGCAAGACAACACTGGGTTTTAAAAACCTCTCACATGTTCAAGACATGGCAACACAACAATATTTAAGACCTTGACACTGGCAGTCTTTCCATTGTGTGAACCTGACTAGCAGTCAGTGAGGTCATACCTTAATGCAGGGTTAATACCTGTTCAAAGTTACTGACATAAAGAAATCCTTTAAATGAGTTCATGAGTCTCCCTCCTTCCTTTTCATATTAACATCATGGGCACCTTATAAAATTAAGGAGGCAGAAAAACAGTAGGAGTTTTTCTGTTCACTTTAATGGGCTTTGTATCATGCTTTTCATGAATTCATTTTTAAACGTTACAGCCCAGCACATATGATTGAATGGATACTAAAAATATGCAGCATTCACCCACAAATTAGTACAACAGCATGAGTTACTTGCGCCTTAAATAGTAATACTCCCCTAAATAATAATGTTATCACCAAAAAGACACTCAACCGCATGCAAGAGCAATATGCCATAGGAAACAAACTGACTTAGCAGGAGGTCTGTAGATAGTTCTTTTCTGCCTTATTAAAAAAAAAAAAAAAAAAGAAAATGTGCACCAACACATCATCCTATGTTTCAGTAGGTTTCAGAGGAAATTATTCTTTGCCTATCATTAAAATAACTATTCAAACAATACTAGAAAGCAGAGCAGAACAAGATATTTAAACTGCCTCCCAAATCTGTCAAATGAAAGTATAGGTTTTCTAAACTCTACAATAATGTGCCACTTTTAAGGACAAGTAATCATGCTATTTGTTGTCCTTTTGATTTGCAGCTAGGTTAGCAAATGCTTCATGGCACGTGACGTGACTCCATTGTGTAAGTTCCTGAGAGCAACAGAGGAAACCTGTGATGTAGAGATAGCAGGCTCAGCTTGACAATGATAAATATGTCAGACGATGACAATCACTCTGTGAGTTTAGTTCTCGTGAATGAACGAAAATGGTAATTTACAGTGTCATGATTTGGAAGCATAATCATCTCCGTATCAGTCATTCACAATCAGTTGTAGTAGAACAGAGCCTGATATTGTTCCATGCATAAAGTGTGAGCTGCATGAACACATATGGATACAGATTTGGACTCAGACAGGAGCATCAGATCTGACCTCCTACATAAAACAACCAATTAAATTTTGCCCAAGGACTGAGCCCAATCACTTACATAACACTAAAATTTGTCTGACTTGATGGAGATGAAGCAGAAAGTACGTGTTTATACAAGCCAAATACATTGTGGGGTTTGTCTCCAGTCTCTTTGGCCACACCGTGCTCAGTCCCCACACTAGCTGGGTGAGGAAGAACCCAGCTGGGGAATGACAGGGCTCAGTGAAAGCCTGTGTAACTGTGGCCAGTGACTCTTCTCGGCTTCAGAAGTGTAATGGGTTTTCTGTCTCTTTGTAAGCTGCTACCTTGCCTTTGGAATGGGACAGGAATTCTCAGATCTCGGGACAGAACTGGAATAGCTTAGTAGCCATTCTTAGAGCTCTTACTACTGCTCAGGCAGACACAGGTGGACCATACTGACACTGGATTAAAAGGGTCCCCAGCCTTAAAACTATAGAAAGACAGGGAAAGTTATAACTGTTGAGTGATACTCCTAATGTGGGGCTAATGGCGGTGATGGTAATAGGCAGTGTTCATAGGTGATGACGAGGGAGATAGAAACTAATCTCTTAAGCAGACTGATGTGAAGTTCTGTGAAACCATCCACAGAAGAACTTTTTGCCTAGTCTTTACTGGTTAGTGGATCACCTCCTTCTAGCCTCCTTCCTAGTGGATGATTTCCTTCTAACTTCTTGTATTTTAATGTCTGAGTTACCAAACTGCATATCTGCAGCTAAACAGCCTGGCTCTGCCAGGATTCTTTTAAACTTTTTATCTACTCTATTGTACCTTGTGGCAAAGGTTTTCATAGGCTGCATGCTCTTTGAAAAGTATTTCCTCAGATATGACGGCATTTAGATTTTCTGACATCTGTCTTTTGCCATCTCCCCTCTCCACAAGTCTGTACTGCCAGGAAAGGTAAAGATAAATGCATTTATCTAAGGTACTGTTCCATCAGTTGGGCTGAAATTACCTGTGTCTGTCCTGAGGAAAAACAGGATTTTATTTTGAATGTATATTGATTTTGGTGAGTTACTTTAGCTCCACAATGGTCAGCTATAGCAGCTTGCTTAAATTTTCTTTTTCTTTTTCTTTCTCTCTTCTCTTCTCTTCTCTTCTCTTCTCTTCTCTTCTCTTCTCTTCTCTTCTCTTCTCTCTTCTCT
>NW_009649936.1:1782759-1814226 GCF_000708025.1 Charadrius vociferus
AGCGGTTCCACAAGTGGCCAAATATTTGAAGAGGGGAGAGAGGGGAATAATTTACAGGAGGGATGATAATAGGAAGAAGGCACAATCTCTTGTTATATGGCAGAAATTCTTGAAGTGCTCAGCGCTAACAGTGAGAATCAGCAGGTGCATGCAACTGTGTCCTCCCTTTCCCGCAGACAGATATGCCTGTGCAACATGCTTGGGCTGAGACAGCAAAGGGAGCATCGCTGAAGCCTGGGATAGACTGATGCTGGGCTGCAGAACAGCCCCACTGCACCATCACTGCTAGCCCAGCGTCTGGACTGCTGCATTGACTCAAAGGAGGACAGATCTTACAGGACTCTTCATTCTTGGTTTATCTTTTAACAGCTCTCTTACTGTTGGCAATGACTCTTACTGGACTCTTTATGGTTTTCTTTTCCATGTGGGTCAAGATATTTTATGGTAAAAGGAACAGCTGTAAATATAGTTGGAAGAGCCTGAGCTATGAGTGCAGGCATTGGTTCAGAAATTATACACTTTGAGTTAATGTGTTCTGTGCACAAGAGATAGTTTGACTTGGAGGCATTATTTTCCCTGTAATATGGTTAATCTAGTCCCTGCTATCCCCTGTCAAACGTCTGAAGAGCAATGGAGGCAGGTAAAAAATAACAGGGAGAATACAGAGTAGCTTTAAGGATTAATTTAATACCCGATTATAAGGCTTTTAAAAGACATCTGTCAAAAATACCATGATATTGAATAATGCAACCGGGTCCTTTTTCCAATTAAGTGGTGCGTTTCTCTTTCACATCAAATAGTTTATCCTACCATGCTCTATGACATTTTCCATTCATTGACTTTGAACACTTTTGCAACTAGCTTTCAAAGTCTAAGGGTCTCAAAATCCAATACATTTATGGTACTACCTGTTTAACAGCTGTTCTTGTACATCTTGGATACCTTTTTTCTTTTTTCTGGATTGTTTTTCCCTTTACTGTTGACCAGCATTCTCTGCTATTCATCATGCTATGCTTATTTCCTAGAACTAAAATCCATATGGTCTCTTATCTGCTTGACAGCTCAATAAGCCTGATCCAGGTCAGACAGTTTTCTGCAGCTTTCAGAAACATTGATCCTGTTTTTCATTGTTTAATTCAACTCATCTGCTCTCTGTGAAGACAATTGATTAGACATTTTTAATGACTTCTTTATCCTGAGTGACTATGGACTTCCTGCTCTTTACATATACAGCATGGTCTTTCAGCACTGCACACTGCTCATTTCTCCAACTGAAGCTCATTGTTGGTTAGCACCTTTAGAAGATTTAAGTACATGTTAAATAAAAATAGAAAAAGCTCTGCGTTAGAAAAGCATTAAAATGGTGAAGCCAAGCCCCAAATAGCTGGAAATAGACAGTTAAGGGTGCAATGCTAACTGGCCCAGATGTGAACATACCCATGTTATTCAGGGTATAATGAGAAAATGTTGTCTCAAAAAAAACTTTAGCCACCCAATCGACGTTTATGGCAACTCAGTCCCATACCGAGTCCCAACCCTCAAAAACTGGTACTTAAAATCTGAAGTGACTTTTGCTTTCCATATTAAATTTCTGGTTGTGCTTAAATTAACTCCGGTCATGCCCAGAAACAGTGGGCATATATTTCCCCTCTAGAGACCGTGTTACACCTAAATGTATCTCATACCATGTCTGATATGGGTTCACAATTTTGCCCTACTGCTGATCAGAAGACATTATTGCAATATGACTGTGGATGGAGTTCTGTAGAAGCAAGTGCTGTGGGAAGCTTTGAAGGTGTTTTATCTAATAACTTTGTGACTAGATTACTTAGCTTTAGTATAGAAAGTGAGTGTTTGCTCTGGGAAGCCTATGACTGAAAAAAACAGCTTTGCTGTGCCATGGACCATAACAATGCAAAGGAAAGGCACTGAGAATTCTTCAATAGTGTCAGACTGACTGTAGCCCCATTTTAAACACACACCGACCATGGAAAGTGACAACCTCAACAGAGTGAACGTTGTTAAAGGTGTAAGTAACAGGAAATACTATGTTTCAATAAGAAGTGGTACAATGCAGCCCATATGTAATCACCGTTCCTAACTAGAAAACCAGAAATTTTTACTTCATTCATAATTCAGCTCTTGGTTATCTCATCCCTGATATTTTGAGTTTAATCTTCACAAATATTTTAGCTTAGCAAAGTAATATTAGCAGTGTTATCAAATTTTAATAAGTTTTTGAAATAGCTAAGCTTCTAGAATCATATGACTATATGAGTCTTGGTTTTCATATGGGAAAAAAACATTTCTGTCCCTAATACTTGCAGAGGAAAGTTAACAAAGCAAATACTCTTCACATTGTTGTATACTGAGGACTGGAAATACTGTCAATCAGCTTCCTTATTAAGACAAGTTTCTTTTGTTTCTTATTGCATATATAAGTTCACAGTTCTTTTAAGCCCCTTCTAATGCCTCACTGAAACAATAGAACTTCTTGCTTTCTTGCATAATGAACTCCTGTTTCAGAAATTAATTCTTTTCTCAAAACCTGACCTTTACCATGAAGAACAGACTGTATTTTCATTTAATGATAATAGCACTGTTCTTTCTGCTCTTTTCATTATATGCATGAGCTAATTTCTGCTGAAATAACAACAACACTATTAATATTAATAATAATAGTAAAATAATACACACTCTGGTTACTTTTAATTTAAATTTGAACAAAGATTTAAGGAGTTAATTCTGAAATAAATGTTATCAACCTATATATACAGTATCAAATCAACAGATGTTCCACTTAATAAAACATTTATCTCTATGGCTTAACATTTGCTATAAAACTACTCCTCCAGAAATAACTATCACAACAGAACTCTTTTCTTACTGAAAAGTAGGAGATGATGAAAATACAGTGTGGGAAAACCAGCCTTCCTATTCCACTCTTGGCACACCTTCATAAAAAGGCTAACCATAAAAGGGTAGCTGGGTATCTTGAAAAGAAATTACTCTAACTTTCTCAAGCATGGGCAAATATCTTTCTTATGAGTTTTCTGAATGATTTGGAGTTTTTGCACTTGAATTTTGCATTGAAATAATCTGCTCTTTCTAACAAATTCGTGGTACCTGATGTCAGTAGAAAATGTTGAACTGGTTATTTGTATTTAGAAATGCTTTCTGAGACTGAAGAATCAGTATTCTAGACCAACAGATGGAAACTCAGGGTTTGGGATCAGTTCTTCAAAGTCCTGATTGTGTGTACGCACAACTGGTGTGTTCACACAAGAAAGCATTTATGCATGCACCACCAACTCATGGTGTGATAGTAAAAAGGTTAGGTTTCTGAACAAAAGACAAAGATAAAAGGTGCAGTACTGGGGAAAAAAAAGTTGAAGTAGAATTATATGTATTTACTGTAACTTACCATATGTTTTTCTTATGTGTCATAAAACAATAATTCAAAATGATTAGAACTGCTCAAAAAATTCCAGACTCCTCTGGCACATGTAAATCTGAAAATGTTGTGACTTTTAAATTACTAAAAGCAGAAACTTTTTTCTCTTTATAAACCCTCTCTACAAGTACGAGAGAGCAATAGGGACACTTCAGATTCAGATACTGTAGAGAAGAAAAAGAAAGCTTTTGGGAAACGCATTCCATCACAAACCAGATAATCTCTTAGGGTTTGTCTGCTTCTTTCAGGTTAGCTTGATTTTTTTTTTTTATCCCCCCCTGGGTAAGATTCATGGCATTCATAATTCAGAAGGTTCTATGTAGAGTCATCTAAGGTCTCAGTATTCATTATTTTACTGTCTTTGGAAGTAAATTTACAGACATTTGGAGTACATATTTTTGTAACAAATGAAGGAACATCCTTATTTTAAACCAACTCCTCTGCCTCTGGCTGTCCTCAGGCAGGTGTACTATGTGGCTTAACTGGGTAGCAGAACAAAAATGACTGTTTACTGATGTGCCCTTATGGCCAAAGAACGTCTTAATTGGATGTCACTCCTCTGTTTAAATGCTTTAAGGCATCCAACCATGCCCATTTTTGATTCTAGCCTGTAGGAATTTCACACTGCTCATATCACACATTGATTGTGCTGCAGCCATCGTATGGCACACTAGATCCATGCTTCTGCATAATTTGGAGCTCAGACCTTGGACTTCCTCATTACCTTAGGGATAAGAGTTTGGACAAACTCGTCAGTACACCAGTGACCTGGAGACCTCAGAGCTCAGTCTGGATGAAAGCGAAGGGGACACACTCACATTAGCACTTGGTCTTTAGCAAACAGCATATCTCTGGCAGAGTTTTTAGAAATACCAGGACCCTGAGGAGAGCTTTGCAGGTGCTGTCCAAGCCAGCAAGCCATCATGTTGCAAAACAAGCAACCAGCTAGCCCCTGATATGAGGTAGACATCCCACAGATACCAATTAGGGGTTGTGATGTTTGCAGCTTGCTTTCACCCAAGGCAATTCAGGAACATGCTGCATGCCGTGACTGAATCAGGCTGAACATCTGATACCTTCCTGTGCTGCTTAACATCTGCTCTCCTACCTTGCTTGCTGTGCTTTAGCTATTTGCAAGCAAGATGACGGCATCATTTGGGTTAAAAATTACCATGAGTGCATGGGAAGCAGGAGAACAACAGGGACAGAAGAAAACAAAAACCACAGGGAAATAGTTCGTGTTCTGTTATGGTGGTTTTTTTGGTTTTGTTTTGGTTTGGTTTGTTTTTTTTCTGCTCAGCTTTTAAGTATTCAGCCTGGAGAAGAGAAAGCTCTGGGGAGATCTTATTGCCTCCTGCCAGTACCTAAAGGGGGCCTACAGGAGAGCTGGGGAAGGACTTTTTACTAGGGCTTGTAGTGAGAGGACGAGGGGAAATGGCTTTAAACTGGAGGAGGGCAGGTTTAGATTAAGCATTAGGAAGAAATTTTTCACTTTGAGGGTGGTAAGGCACTGGAACAGGTTGCCCAGAGAGGTTGTTGAGGCCCCATCCCTGGAGGTGTTCAAGGCCAGGCTGAATGTGGCCTTGGGCAACCTGGTCTAGTGGGAGGTGTCCCTGCCCATGGCAGGGGGGTTGGAACTCAATGATCTTCAAGGTCCTTTCCAACCTAAACCATTCTATGATTCTATGATTCTGAGATTATATGAGGTAAATTGCCCAACTCAGAGTATAAAGAAATTTCAAAATGCATATGGATTTTAAAGCATTATAAAGGAATTCTTGGACAGCTCCCTGGGGTTCAGTGTAATTATGGTGGCTTTCTATTAATTCTGTGCAAGTGTTGTAAAATAATATCTTGGGGCAAAGACTGGTCCTATTTGGTATGCATTTCTACTTCTATATCAGCTCTAAGGGACTATCCCTAAAAATTTAGCACAGTGTTTCTTCCTAGTTTGCACTTTAACTGTTGTATTAAAATGATTTTCCCTCTTGCTTTTTTTTTTTTAAACTTTCTAGGCAGAAAGTTCTCTCAACACACACAAGTATAGGGGTCTGTCATGATACCTCGTATCTTTCCATCATCATAAAGGTCCTATCAAAATAGGACAGAAAGTATTAAAACATTTTTTTCTGTGCCAATCTTCCCTACAATGTGACAGATCCTCTGAGAATGGAAATACAAAATGTGACAAAAATACAGAATTTTATTCCTGCTGGCAAAGATAACAGACTTGAAACAACTACTGCATCAGTGTTCACTCAGTCTTCCTCTTAGCGTGTAATGTGACGTGAATCTCAGGTACAGGGATTTTCTTACTGCAGAAACATCCAGAGAATATGGCGAAGAAGGGACAGAGAGCAGTACTTGGTAACTTCATGAGAGAATTTCGATAGAAAAAGAGCAGTGGAGGGAAGGTGATTGATTTTTTTCTGAAACTGTGCAAAGCTGTGAGTGCAGGAGAGACAAGAAGCACGCTCTTGGGTGAAACTGGAAGGCAAATAACAGTTTTGTTATATTGGTACCATGATCAAGCTATTTCTTGAGGCCTTTGAAACCCTCCTAGGCCTCAAAGACCTTTCTTTGTTTTCTCAGTTCCAGGAAAAAGGCCCTGCAGTCCAAACCAGAGGCCCACCCTACAGCAGCTTGTTGCTTCCCCATTTCATTTATTTCCTTTTAATCTGCACTAGATTTAAAATGGGCATTGTGGTATGTTCAGTAAGAATTTTCTTTCCAGCTTGCAATGCAGTTTATAATTTATTAAAAATATTTTAAAATGTCATGAAATCATCTGAAAATTTCATAAAAGGCTTGCATGAAGTCTGAACAAATCCTCACACAAAGCATCAGTAAATCCTTTTAAGAAGCATGCTATCTTAAAGAAGCAAAGTAAAAGTAATTAACAAGACAAACATGAATCCTAAAGGAACTGCACAGTGCATTTTTGAGCTTTTCCTCCTGATCAGTTATAAAGTTTTATGGAGGCCACTGCTCTGACTCTTCAGACCATTCAGAAATTCTGCTTGCTTTCCCCTAACACTTTCAGGTGAGATTCCTTCACCTTGTTTCACAAAGGTTGTGCAGAGTCCAGCAAGTACCTAATGCATAGGGCATATACTACTTATCTGCTTCCACTTTTGATAACAGGTTCCTCCATTGTTCCATCCATCTCCCACCTCTCCATCAAGACATAATTATACAGCAATCCATCATCCAGTAATGACAGAGAAGTTATGAGGTCGCAGTTTCTAAGAATGACATTGTACATCCACAGAGATTAATGGAGCAAAAGTACCATTCCTTATAGCAGAGGGTTTCTCTAGGGTCTGGTATCATTGTCCTTTTTGGGCCTTGCTAAACTGCATTGTTGACATTTCCACTGTTACCACACAGGTTTTGCTGCACTGTGGAGAAGTACTCCCTTCTACTTATGAATATTGCAGAAAGTATAGGAATGTGGATCCTGTTAAGTCAAACAATTAAAAATCTCATCTATGAATCTCCCTTAAAAACTTGAATTTTGCCTGGTCTTATGAGATGCAGACAGGAGAAGAAGAAGAGCATTCAAATAACAACACACACCTCCATCAAGTGCTTTAATGGGAGTTTAACTACCCATCAATAGGTTGCCATGTATCTTATGCCATTGCCTGTAGTCTGCTACTGATTAGCAATGCTCTCCCCATGGGGAGAGGAGCTCTCAGGTTGACTTCTGCATCCTGTAACTGTGCATAAAGCTTTAGGAACAGGGCCTTTGCTACATGGATGTTCTGCTGCCTCTGTTGTGTCTCCCAGGTCTGCAGCACCTTTTGGTGGGACAGATTGTTTCTGGTACTGAAATCATCTTTTATAGCTAGTAGTGGTGACTCTGCCCTGCAATGGCATATGTAAGGAGATACAGAGACTGACTTCAAAAGGAAGCAAAATGAACTGGGAGAGCAAAAAGGCAGGGAAGTGCTGCCCTAGGAACAGTCCTTCTGTATGCTAACATTAAAAATTAACTGGAAACAACTTTCTAATGTAAATGAGTCTTATGCATGTCTGTGTTTCTGTCTTTATAGTAAAAGATTTCTCCTTTTTAAGGTCAATTTATTTAAGCTTGCATAGGCCTTGGAGCTAGATATTTTTTTTGGGAAAGAGACTGGGGTTTGTCAGGATTTTGTCCTACATTGTCTCCAAATTTTGTCCAGAAATAGATTATCCAGTCTGAGTCTCTCAGCTACAAGTGTTTATAGGCACTACTCCATTATCTAGATCCCGTATTATGGCAGAAGTACAAAGTACCTCTTGTTGGTTACATATTTAAGACAACACACACCTCTTAGAAACCAGTGAAATCAATGGAAAGCTTTCCACATATATCTCGGGGCATAATTCCTATTGGATGAATCTGGCACAGGCGACAATCCTGAAAAATTGTGCTGGATTTAGTGAGACCTTTTTTAGCCCTGTGAAGGAAAGTATGCACTAACCTGAATCAAGTAAATTAGGCACTTGTTAAATCCACAAGTAGTTACATTCTGTTTAAGTAAAACTCAGGCTCATGAAGTCATACAGACAGTAGCTGCTTTGCTGGATTTAGTTCCAAATACAGTTGATTTAAACAGTGCATGAAGAAAATAGCAGTCCTTGTTTTGGGGATTCTTCTTCTCTTTTTTTTTTTTTCTTTTTTTTTTCTTTTTTTTTTTTAAGGAGTGGAATGATTTATGATGAAGTTAGGAGTGAAGACAGGGCTGAATGAGATCCCTGAATGCAAGCACTGTTTTCTGGTTTTGTGGCATTATGTAAGGGAGGGGATAGATGGAAAAAGAAAGTGGTTGAACTTCCTATTTGTACTCACTCATTGACTCTGTCAATTTGGCCATCTCTGTTTCTCTTTTGGGCTTCTCCTGGGGGAACAGACAAAATAAAAAACAAACATATATATATATAATATATATATAAATATAATTACACTTGAGTGCAAGTGGCAATGTGAGGGAAGGACATTAATCCTTTATATATTTCTACTTTATTCAAGGATTTAACTTTACTCCTAAATAGCCCGCACTCTGGGGGCTTTTTTCTTGTAGTCTCCAGACTGTGTCAGCTATGAAGTGTGAAACTTGCATTTATTTCTGTGTGTGTGTATCTAGTTGAAGTAATTGAAGTTATTCAATCCAAGTGATAATGGAGGAGGAAATCCTCCTCTGTTTTGCGCTCTGCACTAAGATTTGCAATTGTGTTAGGACTTCCTGACAAAAGATATGAAAATGACCATCCCACAAAACAGATATACTGAAGGAAAGAAAGTACTTATTAAAAATAAGTAAATTTCATACGGAAACTGGAGTGAGTAGTGTGGTACTGGGTATGACACTGAAACGAACTGACTGAAGTACTGCTTCATTTATTTCTTTGATACTTGAGGGACTCCTAATCAAACTTGCTTATCTTTGTCACTTGTTTTTGGCATAATTTTTTTAAATCTAATTTTGTTTTCCCCTTTCAGACACTTGTAGAAGTTGCAACTAAGCCTGTTTTGACAGAAGGTTTGTGCAATCCAGAGCCCTTAGATTTGGTGGAATTCCCCTTCACAGGGACCAATGCCCCAAAGAATACCTCAGCCAGAGCAATGGAGTCTGGGTCCAATCTCCTAATTTAAGAGCCAGAGTTTGGGCTGAATTAAAACATTCACCCCTTCAAAGCCCTTTAAACTCTGTTTAGCTGGCTTTGAGAAGATGCAGTGGGGCTGCTCTCACCCTTACGATCCCTGAAACTAACCAAACATCTACGGTGACTCAGTCCCAGCCCTGTGGGTAAGCAAAGCTAATGGCTACCCGTCCCTTACCCCACAGCTGTCTTCAAAACACAAACATCCCGGACATTCACCAGTTTTAACCACAGCTGACAAGTCCAGTTGGAAAAGCCAAAGGGAAAAGAGCTGGTTGTCAACACTTGCTAATAATGGGTGTGGGAGCCTGCCTCCACCTCTGTCAAGGCTGCAAGAGAAGGCTTTATGGGCCATGGGTGTGCAGAAGTCAGCTCTTGATCCAAGCAGCTTTTTTACCCAAAAAACTCAGAGAGGAGAGAATTTCCTCAAAAAAATGACTTTAACAGGCAGCAACCCCAAAAAGATCCCCCCTGCCCCCTATCTCAGCTCTGGGACAAGCTGTGGGTTTCTGGGCCTGGTTGCCTGCAGTAGCTGCTGAAGTGGCTGGGGACAGGATTCAGCATGGCAGCCACCTCTCTTTGGCTGGGTCTATACCAACAAACAGCACTGGGGCAAGCCATGGGCTGAGAATGGTGTGAGAATGGTCCCTGCCAGGAGTTATTTGACAGTATAGACGTAGTCTTCCAATGCTATTTGGCTATGACATGAGCAGACCCTCTGCAGAAGTGCCATGCTGTCACAAGAGCTACCCCTCCTGCTTTACTTAAAAGAGTAGGATCATCTCATGGCTTGAGAGGAGGTGAGGTCTGTCCATCTCTGTCTTATCCCAGTACTGGCTTCTATCCAGTGCAAAAAATCTAAAAGAAATGTTTTCTATACCGAATATGCTACTGCTTGTACTTCAAAAAGCTAGACTGCTGCTAACAAAAAGCTCACATTTCATAGTAACAGGAAACATTGGAAGGCACGAAACGAGCAGATAATGCTTCATAACTGCATGCACACCCCTTAGAGCATATCATCTTAAGAGAAAGGTTTAAGGTTATGTCCTGAATCTGTGGTGAGGTTAATGCCCTAAGCCATGTTGACAATGTAGCATTCAGCAACAGATTCATGCATTCCTATGAAAGAAAAATAAAGGGGGAAGAAAGAAATAGCACAAGAGTGACAGTTAAAAAAAAAAAAGGTCCTGTATGGCCATTTCTTGCATGGTACTAATCATCAAAGGAAAACACAGCACTGTGAATATCATCAGTAATTTGTGTTCATGTTGCTTTATAATGTGACCTTAAAACACCTCCTTCCACTAGAGAACTTGTAGTTTATCAGGAAGGAACAGTTGTGGAAGATCAGTGTTGAGCCCTGAAGATGGAAGGCTGGATTTATTAGACTAATAACAAGCTGTGATTTTAAATATTAATACTTTGCTCTTGCATATTATTAAATACTTTTACTAATGATGAGGTCTATCATAAGGACATAGGAGATGAGAATGTCATTTCCTTTTAAAGTGAAAGTACTGAATAAAATAAGGAGAAGGTTAGAAGTTTTTCAGCCTCTGAGTTCTGCTAATGATCAAACATTTGTTTTGAAGAAGCTGGTAAAAGCAAGCACTAACAGAATGCACTTTTTCCTCCAGTAATGGCCTGAGACCACTGACAGGTAAGCACAGAAACACTTGCATGTACAGAGTCTGCATATCTTCACTGCAGCAGTTAAAGTATAGCAGGTTAAAGAAGAAAGCTAAGGTTCTCAGGCTTACGATACTGTCACCTGTGTGAATTTCTCTATGAGAAAGACAACAAGAAATAGCAGACAAGATTCAAGGAATTGCTGCATTTGAAAATATTGAAAGAATTTGCTTTACTTTTCCTAAGTAAAATGACCAGGACTACTGAAGTTCTGGTCTTCCTTCTTTAGAAGATAAGGGTACTCTGGTATGAATGTCATTTCTCCATAGGACAGGTTAAAAAATGATATTCCATTTTCCAGGTATTTTATTGAAAAAAATAATCTTTTTTACTGTTATCACCAAAGTTTAGAATCTATATGAAGTTATTCTCTCAGGTTTTACATTTTTCCCTTTCTCTAATGATTACTAGTACATGTGCACACACACTATGAAGTTCTTCAGGAAACTAAGCAAATTTTTCCACTTGTGTGTTTTATCAAAATGACGTATTTTAAGAAAATTTGAACACCTCTAAGAAACTTGGGTTTTAATGGAAGATAAAGAAGGAATTCCATCCTTTCTGACAGAATGAGCTCTAACAGATTAACTTGGGAAAAAAACCCATTAAAACATAGTTTTTGTCCTGACTTCAGCAGATGTGATTTTGAACACAGACTGACAGCAGAGTAAGACTTGCTTTCTTTAAAAAAAAAATAAAAATAAACAAACAACACAGTGTTTCATTTCAGGATAGAACTTGTCTTTAAGGGCAAACTGCGGTAGTATTCCCTCTTGACATCACTGGATAAACAAGCACATCAAGAAGAGCAGGCCTTATTTTTCATCTCTCCTAACTCAGTGAGGCTCATATCCTTTTTTGTAGCTATGCAGTCAGCATGGAGTCATTTCTCCAGGGGTCTGAATTCATGGGCTGTTGCTGACAGTATACCTGTTTTGGGGCTAAGAGCCCAAATCTTCCACAACCTCAGGGGAGCAGCAGAGACCGACTCTACTCTTGTCAGAGCTGGGATTGTGTGCAGACTTGTGCTGCTCTTGCATACCTGTGTGAGATGGATACTGTCTTTCTGGGTGCACAAAGAGCAAGAAATCCTGCTCTTTGTATTTTAAATGATACACATGCAAAGTGCAAGTGATAGATGATATTGTTGTGATGCAAGATGGGATGTGTGAAGTATAAATTGGTATGTGAAGCATGCTAAATTCCACTAGTAAAAATGGCTATTTAAAATGCTTTATACTTTTGCACTGTTGGTGAGGTCTTTCATTCAGCTGAGGGGGTAAGAAAGAAGCTGCAACCTCTCATTTTCAAGTGGACCCTCTTGCCGCTTTCTCTCTCTTTTTTTTTTTTTTTCTTTTCAGCTGTATGCCTGGCCTTAGTTTATTTTGAAGAGTTGGCTTGACACTGCTGTGAAATTTAAACATTGTTTTCACTCATGATGTCTTTTCTCACTGAATAGTCATGTAGATTTAAAGATATTCCCTTTCTATAAACTTCCTTAAGGCAAATGAACAGTTGCCCAATCCTGCAGTATCTTGAGACTGTGGTGTCCTGTCTTGCACTGAATTTAAGCTCAAATTACCATGCTGTTGTGACATTCATGGGTTTAGTGTGATGCTCTAAGTGCCAACACAGAAAGCGTGGCCTTCACATCACTCTTTCACTTCTCAGCTGAAGAAAATTAGGCACCCTTGTATAAAGCTTCCCTGGCTGGACTTCCCATGCTGCACAGTCTGCCATAGGTTCTGTCAGAGGGTGCACAAGAAGATGTCAATAGTGCCATCGAGGCACTGCAGACTTAACATTTTCAGTGTCATGCATAAGCAGAGAATGCGTATTGTATCAAATTCCAGATGGGAATCAATACATGGGGTACCTAGGTCACTTCTCTTGTAAGGAAAAATTTTTGGGCAAGAGAGCACATGATCTTCCTGTAATTTTTCTGATAGAAGGACATGGGTACATCATATAACAACTTCTGCAGTGGCTGTTAGCTTCAACTGGCACAAATTGTTAAGATCATTGTCTTTATTTTGTTTGTTTACTGCACTGCTGAAACTACTTTTGTTCTTTTGCCAGTTCATGAGTGCAGAGTATGCCAACATGCTAGGAATCTATTGAAGTAATCTAAAACTTTGGCTAAAATTTCTAATAGTATTTCATCAGCCCTGTACTGGCTGAGCTATGGACCAGAACTCAAATACATTATATCTGTTACATATACTTTCTATGAAGCTTTGTTACTTTCAAAAGTAATTCAGTGGCAAATCCCTAGTAATTTCATTGATATATCCTTTAAGGCAATAGTTATTCAATCACTAAATGCAAATTCAATGAGCAAGAAGCAAAGAAGAACCTTTTCTAAAATTTTAGCTTAGAGTAATCTATCTTGGGATATCTTAAATTACTTTTCAAACTACATGGAAATTGTGTTGTGTTTGAAACACTATTAAATGAGACTAATAGAATTTCATTTTATATAGTGTCTTTCATACTCGTGACATCCTCAAATGCTTTACAGTAATGAATTAGATACTGGTTGTTAGGCAATGGTGTGTAGGCAAATGCAGCACTCATTATGTGTTATTCATTTTAGCAATAGCCTACACTCAGCTCTCGAAAGCATAGATTATTTTAGGTGGAGAGGGATTGTTGGAAGGAGTTGGAACTCTTCCTTTTGAAAAATAGCACAGGAACCTTTATTTCTATCTGGACATGTATCTAACAAAGGGGAAAAAATAGCTTAATAGCCCATCATTGGGACCTCTAACAATGACATAGCTGTGTTATTGCACTATTTTACTATTACTAAAATTCAAGCTGTATATAAGACCTACCTAGATTTATGGAAGTTGCTTTTCATGCCTCCCTGTCCCAAAGCTAAAAAATAGTGTATATCTTGTTTATTTTTATTATTCTGTCTTGCCCATCCCAAGAAAGGTGGTTGGTCCCAACCACCTGTTTTGTCTTACCTTCTAGAATTAACTCTTTGGGTAGGGACTGTAATGACTATATTTGTGCAGGACTCAGCACAGTGTGATCTCAAGCAAATTGGCTTCATCCTCAGCTTTAAAGGTGAGATACTAGCAAGTAATCTGCATTCCCTTGCAGTGTTCACAGTGTTTGAATGGCTAAGAATACATTTTAGAGGGCTATCCTGTGCTTGGCGGAAGAGGTGATTTCAATTTGCATCAGTTGGAATGAGCTTAAAATACAGTATTTGAATAGATGGAGTGAGCGGAGTTCACCGAGGGTGTACCTTAGCTGGGTTCACTGGAGTTATCTAGCAGTAGGGGTGAGGATGGTTCATTAATGTGCTCAGATGTCATAAAGCACTGTCAGTAGCTCTGATATAAGATGCTTTACATGGAGGAAATTTGCATGAACAGCAGGAGGAACTGAATTTATTTCTCTGGCTTCTAGAATATAGTTTTTACATTTCTCATAGTTTTTACTTAACTTACTCATCATTCACACTTGGTCTGTGAAATGTATGTATGGAAAAATCTCTGGTTTTTTTCCAGGCAGAAAATCAAGCAGCAATTCTAGAGAAGGTTGTCAACTCCCCTCAGACTCAAGATACAAAGCTCACAGAGTCATGTATTAAATCCATTGCAAATACATTGTCATTCTCTAACTATGAGGAACAAATATTCACATATTAAACAGCGGAGATGGCATGTGGCAGTTCTGAGGGTAGGAAATCTTTCTAGGAACAGAAGCAGCATAAATACATTTTACTGACTGCAGTTGAGTATGTATGAACATTTTTAATGTACTTGCATCTACCTGCACACAAATAAATAAAAGATTGTTTGAACAAGAGAAAAAATAATCCAAGAGTTTGCAGCAGAAAGAATACTCATATCTATGAAACAAAAAAAAAAAAAAAAGAAAAAGAAAAGGAGAGAGAGAAAGATGTTATGCTCTTGGCATTTTAAGTAAAATATAAGCTGTAGTAAGTCTCAGGTTTTCATTCTTAAATAACCTAAAGAACTTCACATTTTCAAACTATTAAAATTGATTTCAGAGAAAATGAATCTAAAAATTATTAAAAAATCTTACATTTGGCAGCTAACCTCAGAACTACAGGCATTTAAATATCCTTAATTTATTGTGGTAATGGTGCCAGAAGATGCAGATTATTTTATGAACAATTCTGTTTTACATTTTCATGCAGTTAAATACTTGTTGCTTCTGCTGTCAACTGTAAAAGAGTCACTTAAGCATTAATATGAAATGGCTATTAATGAACTAATGGGCACATTCCACAGTGATAGGTTAATAAAGAAATATTTTGGGTATCTAAAAGACCAAAGGTGTAAGTTAAGTAATGTTGTGGTACTGTTACATGATTAAAGGCAGGTATATTTGCTCAGTTTCTTTGCTCTAGAGTGTGAAGTATATCAGCTTAATTTTCATCTCCCATTACAAAGACCGTACAGAATGTCTGAAGACTTATTTGGTTCCCTCAGATCCCAGTAAAAATACATCTCTTCTAAGACAATGGGTTGACTAAATACCAGGAGAGCTTCCACTTCGGAATTTTGACAGCCAACAAACTATATGTATTGTTTGCTTTTCAGAAGCTCAGCTTGGGTGTTCTAACAAATTATGGATGAAGGTAATTGCAATGGAGTATTTAAGTCTTACATACAACATTTCTAGCCTACATTGTGAAACTAAGCAAATGTAAGTATAAGCTGAAAATCGAGAATAATATCCTGGCAACAAAGTGATGTAGTGATGCTATACTAAAAAGGTTGGAAAGCTTTTTACTTGGGGCTGTTAAAACTACATTGGACAAACCAGCATAAATTACATTTCAGCAAAAAGTCTTCAAGACAGAGTGGATAATCTTACATATGCTTTGTTATCTAAATCTCCAGAGTGCAAGTAAGGTGGCTGTGTACAATTAATGCATGGTGAAAATCTTTATAATCAGTGGAGATGTTCATACCAGTTCAAAGGCCTTTGGATCAAACTCTTAAGAAACTGCTATTTTCCTTTTTAGGGCATAATTCATGAATATATTCTGAATTGTAATAGAAGAAATGTAAGTTACCTTGAGATAACAGCAGCTACCTTATTTTTAAAAAGTTGGCAGAAACACAAAAGAGGAGATTCACTATAGAAAAGAGACTTAAAAATACTTATCCAATCTTTTCAGCTGTTAATAATGCCTATGTTTAGGTTTTCATGAACTCATGTCTTCTGTGGCCCCCAAAGGGAAAGTCTCAACTGGTCATTTATGTTCTTACAGCATTAAATTCCATATTTCACTAAGAATCACTCAAATAATTTGTATAGACTGGGGACTTCATATAAAAATTGTAAGTAGAAGCATGTCTGAACTAGTCTAGAAACTATTATTTAAATGTATTTAAATGTATTTAAGAGAATTATGATCAAATAAAGTATGGTTTGTTTATTACTTGCCTTGATGCATTGTAAAAATAACTCATAACTGAATAGAACAGATCAACCATTTCAAAACTGAACCTATTTCCTCAGGTAACTTCTGAGACTTAAATGATGAACATACAACTAGGAGAACTGACAATTTTCTTTGTTTTGTGCTATGATCATGTTCATTCAATGAAAGTTCTTAAACAAGAACTGTCTTCAGTGTCAGATTTGGCTCTGATTGAATATAATACCAAAGTATCTCACACAGTTTCCGATTTTAGCAGCCTTTTGTTGTTCAATCTATCAAAAAAAAATATCTTCAAAAGCAGACATGTTGATAAAGAACAAGTAACGTGTCAGATGCAAAAATGTTAATAATGAAAATACCTCCCGGTCCTACTGAAAAAATACCTGAAAATACTTCCCATTTACTACTCTCTGAGATAAAATTGATTTTTTGGTTGCTTATGCTGATGTTCAGGCTGGCTTACACAGATCTGTTTTAGTGAAACTGCAAAAGCATTAAAAAAGATAAATGCTGAGGTACACCAGCCTCTCTGAATTTAAGAACCGAGACTTCGTTTTTAAGTTGGGGTCTTCCACACATAAAAATCAGAAAATGGGAGTGTAGCACTTTCCCTTTGATTATTTTGCTATCGGTGACCTTCCCACCTTATGGTGAAACTCCTTCTTTCCCCAAATGAGCAAAGTCACAACCCTGGACTTCGATCTACCAGCTTTTCAGAGCTAATGAAGATGAAAAGAGGAGCTGCAGCAGAAACAGTCAAAATGGGTACCTTTGGACATATGGCTTGAGGTCCATGTCACCTGAGTTCAGCCCACTAAAAATTTGGATATACAGTCTAAGCAAGTTATTTAGATTCCCTGTAGCATCAACAGAGGGAAACCAGCAGTGTCTCAAATAGATGAATTGCTGGTGGAAGTGCTCAACTCATTAGAAATACAACTGACATGAGTAAATCAAACTAAATGCTTACTTGTTACATGGCTACAGACAAGGGGTACGAAGATCCATCTCTCTAAAGTTGCTGTGGTATTGACTATTGTCTTTCTGCTGTGCAAAAGGTTTGCTCCTACCCTTCACCTCCCATTCTCCTCACCCCCACGTACTGTTTCTTCTTCTTGTTCTCTCTTGTCTTACCCAGCCCATCACCTTTCCTAAAATGCTCTCTCTTCCATTTTCTCTCCATCTAACTTTATAACTAACCTTCCTTCTCCCTCTCTTCACACTCTCCCACACTTCCAAAAAGAACGGTTGTGAAACTAGCACGCTGTTTGTTGCTATCACACGGCGCACGCCTCCCTCTCTACCCCTCAAACCCACATGTACTATCTATCTTATCTAAATAGACTGTACATCTTTGAGGCAGGGACTGTCTACTGCTTGAACTGTGCAGGCTCAGTCATAGCATCTTTAGACTCTGTGGACATATTCTTACTTTAATAATGTGTACAATGTATTACATTATACATGATCATAAATGACAGAGAAGTATAAAATGTACATTAATAAAAATGCAAAACATCGGCATTGCTGCTCTCACCATTCTCCTGGTACTTAGACCATGCTGACAAAGGGTTCTGACTCCTCGAGGAGACTCGTGCTTTGTGTCAGCTGAGGCTAGAGGCAGCATTCACTTTTATTGTTTCAAACTAAACCCAAAGGACGTTTTCTGTAAGGGAATGCTGTCTCGGCACAGTGCAATGCTGCCTAGAGATCCCCAAGCAGCTTCTAGAAAAACAATGACTGTCGACAAGTAAATTAGTCTGCAAAAGCCTTGCACTAATATAACTGTGCTGCTAGTACTTGAGTTAGCTTTTTACCTAGACGTGTTTTGCACCGTGCCATGTAGACATCTGTATTGTGTCTTGGGGGATTTCAATGCATTTTAACTGGAATATCCAGACAAACTCTGTGTGAATCAGACTAAAGATTTACAGGTCAGATACAGCAAATCTATGTGTTCCTCAGATACTACTGCTGATTGCACTCTATATACATGTACTTTATATACAGTGCTATGTAATGGAGAGGTTTCAAAATGTACTAGCTTGAGTTCTCGCTAAGTTTAACCAATCCCAAAATAATGCATATGATGCTAGTGATAAAAGGTTAGCTCATGAAGCTAGCCATTTGTGTTGCTTTTAATCTAATTAAGTGTTAATAGTAATAAAATATTAACAGCTAGTAGCTTCTGGAGGGAAAAACGTGCTCTAACAGAGATGGGATGGGATAAAGTGTTTTATTCCATTACAAAGATGTCAAACTGTAATGATAGTACCACTAGCAGATATATCTTCTAGGCTGCTATGCCTTACCTTGATGTCTCTAAGAAGGCTGTCCATCACTTTCCTACATGATTGCTCTTTCCTGAGCCCTCTAATATACTGTATTCCCTCACAATCACTCCAAGGAGTCCCTGCTCCTTCGACATTACAAAGTTCTGCCTTTTCCTCCACCTTTTTTTTGATTGTTTTAACCACTCTTCCCTCTTGTCTGAGATGCCTCCATGCATAAATAGAAGCAGCAGTATGGTAGAGAGCAACCTCTAGAGCTGTCCATGGGTCTACGTCCCGTGTGAAGGCTGAAGGCTCCTGGTATGAAAGAACACATTGTACAATGGTACAGAGAGAGCAGAGATCAGGAGTATGCTCAGGTCCAGCCTACGTATCAAAGAGTGTGATGCTCACCTAGCCCCAGAGCTGCACTATCACGGCCAGCAGCCAGGGAGGGCAATGCCAGGCAGCAAAGACTCACAAGAGCATCAGAGCTTTACTGCACAACAAGCACAAATTGATTATCAGCTGAGAATCCTTCTTGGTTTCTGCCACCTTAAGTGCATTAACATGCAAACTTAGGACAAGTCTCCTCAGTACACTGGCCACAGCAGAGAGACCTCCTGTCTACCACTGATGGGAGCTAATCCAGCCGCATGCCCACAGAGGGGCTCGGCTGGGAAGCTGCATCACCATTAATGCTGTGGGAGCAGTTCATCAGGTTGGCCCTGGGATGCACTGACATGAGTGTAGTTTCTCCACTTTAAGAGGTAGGACAGTTTCTGATAAGTTGGATATAGCTGCACGATGCTGCGCTGGATGGCATAGAAGTCAGAAGGCTCTTTGTGAATTTTCTGGTTATATTATTCTAATTTTGGGTTTTCTTGGTCTACTTCTTTATTTATTTGTGGTTAAAAATGGTTACCTTCTTAAGAAAAAATATTACAGTTATCTTTTTTAACTCCATTGTTTCCTGCATTTTAAGATTATGAGGAAGTTCAGAATTATGAATTTATTTCCTAAGACCTGTTTTGTAAAATTTTAATCAAGAATAAATGTAGTCAGAAGAAGTATTTAAGTATTTTTTCTCCAATTTTTAAAACATCCTTATTTTCTATTTTAATGTTGTCTTTTCTCCTCCCCAAATTCTATATTATACCCAACATTCATTCAGTTACATGAAAACCTGGTTAATAAAAAGATAAGCAGTTACCATACTGTCCTATTAACATAAGCATTCTACCACTGTGCAAAATATATGCGATACATAAAAATCTTCTGAGTTTTGCAGCTTCACTTGGTTTTGATGTCTGCTGTATAATTCTTAAATGCTTAACACTTCAGACAACTCTAGGTAATTTAAGGCTAAATTAAACTTTGCTCACAGAAAATGGGAACAAGATTTAGGTAAGATGTTTTGTCATTTTTTGATATCTTTTAGTTAAAATTCCTTTTTCTGTTTTGTTTTGTTTTTAGAAAAATAAAGCTCTACTTCTAGTCATTCGTACTGCAACAGATCAGTTCCAGGTGTTCTTAACCGTTCAGTGGAACAGCTCGTTCTGCTTTGCAAAGCCTTGATGTGCAACTTTATGGACTATTTTTCATCTCTTTCTGCTTTTCTGTTTCTTTCCAGAGCAATTGCAGCTGCAGAAGCCTAGAGAATGCTATCCAACAGAGACATATATGCCCTGATTGTGAAATTAAGTGCAGGCAGTCCTGTTATATGTCTTCATGAAGCTCTGCTGGATGTGGTCAGACCATGGGTGTGCTCAGTCTAGACAGAGATGTCTTGGTGCAGGGTCAGGGCTTAAGGCTCTGACTTCCTTCCAGGCTTTTTTGCGGTGTTTGAAAAGCCCAAAATTAAAGTGACTACCTTGGCTCGCATTCTATGGGAGAGAAATCAATTCTCCTTTTCTTTTTCTGAGTATATAGTAGTAACAAGATATCTTCATTTTTATATCCACCCTCTACAATCAACCCTGATGATGCAATTCCTGAGATCAGAATGATTTTCACTTTGATAAATTGATTGCTGCATAATAACTAATTTGATGCAACCTGTTACGAATCATGGCTACAAAGGGTTTCATATCAAGCAAGTTGAAAGAACATGATGTTTACCATAGTGATTATAATAACAATTGGAAAACTTAAAGCAGGCACTCCAGACACTTATGTGAGGGGAAAATGACTTGTTTGGGCTTTATGAGATGGTGTATAATTGTTTCTGCAACTGGTCAGATAGATCAGGTTTATGGAACATCAGTCACCAGAACAACCCAGATCTTTCTGGGTTACAGCTGTCAGTCTTTTTCACAGCTAGATCCACGATATACTGGAGCCCAGAATGGCATTTCAGTGTGACAGCCTCGGGGTCCAGCCTCTTGTGAAAGGCTGCGTCTAGTACTTCTGGGGATCCAGCTAAATCACACCTGACTTTTCCATATCATTCCATATTTGTTTACAATCTATCCTTGTGAAAACTACACTTTACCTTCAACTTTTCTAGAAACTTTATAATTCAGTTTTAATATACTAGTTGAATTCATATTTCTGCTTCTGAAGGAAGTTGCTGATGTGCGTAATTCCCAGGACTAACATTTATTACTGCTATTTAAAATCTATGTAAAATGAAATAAACCAAAACATTTTCCCTCTCACACTTCTCTGCCTTCCTCATTTTTATGAAATTTGTTCTTTTAATGTTTGGTATTGCTTTTCATTGTGTCGACAGTCACTGTTACTTTGTGGCTTTCTCATAATTCATATTTGGCAGTTTTTGCACTGAAATTGTGATGAGTGTCCAAGTTTTCCAAGCTACCAAAAGTTTTCTGATCCCATTAAAGGTGTGGGTGATGAACACCTTTGGAAATTAGGCTCTGAGTGTTTTAATAGAGTCATTATCGCTGTATGTTGTCACAACAACTAGACCCTTTCAGTGATTCAGATCCAAATGGAAAATCACAATCCCAAATTACAATAAATGTGGGTACATGCAATTATCATCACAGAAGGCACTTCAGTTTCCATGCTCATTTAGTCATGTTTTTCTCAGCTGAGCCTGCCAACAAGGGTACTAATTAATGTTTTTTCTAATGTGGACACCTGCCCATTAGGAGCTACCAATTCTTTGTATATAAAGAAAGCTGTCAGATGGTAATTACCTTTTGTTTTCTGATACTCAAGTCTCCAAAGGAGAAGTTTTTCTCGCATTATCAGACAGGCATAAGACCTACAAGATCTCTAGCCCCTTTGGATAATTTTTAATTTTCTGCTTAGGAGGGGTTCCTTTGTTGTTTTTTTTTTTTGGTTGTTTTTTTTTTTGTTTTTGTTTGTTTGGTTGGTTGTTTTGTTTTGTTTTGTTTATGGGCTCTATTTGGCATTATCCGCAAGGTCACATCATTTCCAAAATCACTTATTTTGTGATGTTAGGGGAATTTTAGATTCAAGCAGAAAGAAATTATTACCATATTACTAAACTGGTCCTGAAAATTACTTTGGCATACCCAAACACATAATTAATAGTAGTCAAGAACTACTGGATTTATCACACCAGAGCCCCACTTCCAGAAAATCTGTACAGGATATTTAACCCTGGTACTTTATAATTATCTTATACTTCCTTATTTGAAAAGAGAAACACTCCACTACAGCTCTTTAGTGAATAAAATCTGTCTTACTACTTTGAGACCCCTGGGCTGTATTCTTCAGCACAACTTTTATTGTGATTTCAAATCCTTTCTTCATTCTGCCTAGCACAATACAGTGCATTCTTTATTACAGAAGTTATATGTAGTATCTCCTTTAGTGAAAGTCATGATAGCAGTGTGAGCTAGATTAGAGAAATCGAAAAGAGCCACAAACCATGTACCACTCCCCGTGCTGTCTCCCCTCTGACCTTTTTCTTGATAGATGAGCAGCCAAATATGTCACTCTCCGTGTTTTCGTTGTATATTTTGTTGAAATGCATCATGATTTAAACATGATTTCCTTGGTGTTCTCTGAATCCGAAGGTCTCTGATCTACAGAATGTGTTGTATTTGAAATATACAGCTTTTCCCCCGCTACCCTTTTCCTTCTTGTTGTTGCAGCTGCTGCTGATTTTAGTGAGCTTAAATCTTGAACTCCTTCTTCAAAGGCTGTTTTACCAAGCATAGCCACATTGAGTGGTACTTTACTCCTCAAGAGATTAGCAGGGCTGCTTTCTGCGGGAAGAAACACCAGAATTTGTCTTGCTGTATTTAGTCCTAAGGAAATCATCTGCCTGCAGCAGAGCCAACTCATGCTGCATGAGTAGGGGAGAGGGGGACAACGGGAGGATGATGCCAGATAGGGGAGAGGAAATATTGTGTAGAGGTAGAAATACTTGAGGGAGCTCAAAGGCATGGCAAGGCAGGAGAAACCCACATGAGTTGTGCAAAGAGCGGAGGGTTTCCCAGTAGAGCACAGCTCCGGTTTGGAGATCGGAGGCAGAATGGCTGTGTCAGCATGGCAAGATCTCCTAGAGGAGCCAGTCAGCCTGCTGAGAAGCAGAGTTTATTAGCTTGGACATGGTGCTGAGCTAACATGGCTGTACGGTGGTAAGGTCTTGAACAACTATTTGTGTAAGACATGCTGTGTGAGGGGTACCAGCCTATTCAGATGTATCTCAGAAGACTGGACAGCGTTTGATGGGTTAGTGCACGATGTTTGAGGAAAAGGTGAAAGACCTGAGCTTTTGGAGTTTGACTTTAGATCTTGAAGGCTCAAGATGCTTCCACTTGTTTGACGAAGAGTATGAAAACAGCTTAATAGGCAGGAGAGCTGAATAAAATCACTCCAGAAATGAGACAATGTTCAGTTTCAAATACATATGTAGACATATGCGTCCAAGTAATTATTTTTTTTTTCCCCTCAGCCAAAACAATGGCAGCTAGATGGGTGAATCATTAGTCTTTTCTGGCAGTGCTGAAGGAATATTTAAACTGGTGACTTCTTTGCACTTTAATGGAGATGCTACAGCAAAGATTGGTATTTGATGTGACTGAAAAAAATGCCTAATTTCTTCTGTTTGGAGACATTGATGTTAATACCCTTTTCTATGCCAACTTCTGTGTAGGTTTTTTTGGTTTTGTTTTGTTTTTCAATTCAGCCATTTTGAAATAAAATGCATTTATAAGTGATCCCAGGGCTATCATTCTTTTCTATTCTGATTTCCTACTGAAAGAACTCTGTTGTGACTACAGTGTCTTTTTTGTCCTCTTCTGACAGTGTTTCAACCACATTTGTCAGAGTGGTTAGCGGTTTCAATCACATTATTTTTCTTGACATTTTTTGAAAATTGGGAGCTGAGAAGGAACCATTGCTTGGACTGAACTGACTGCTAGGCAGTGCAGAATTCACATGGGAAAGTTCCACAAGAATTTGTGCCTTCTGCTTCTCAAAGAATTACCCACAGATGGTGCAGAATATGCACCTTCAGGGGCTTAAACAGTGACAGTCTGTGATTCATTAAACTTAAGTAGCTTCCCTGAAGGTCTTGGTAAACCACATGTTTAACCCTGAGGCACAATTTCAACAGTAGCCATCTTTGGTGTATTTGATTAAGGTACAAATTTCTAGGTATGGGATAAAAATTTTAATCAGGGAACAGATTATATTTAAATGTATTGGACAGAGCCTTGCTTGCACAACTTTCTGTTGCTGTGTAGCTCTTTGTATTTCTCATTTTGCTGCAGCCCTCTGTCTTCTGAGATGAGTATAAAGTTATGTCCTCCTTACTCTGGATATGATAGGACTTGGAGAATAACTCACTGTGTAATTCTCCTGACTAGAAGAGATTGCCATTTTTTTTTTTCAAATGGATGTCTCTTAGATTTCACATCACCCATGAAAAATTAGTTTGATTTTTCATTTTATCCATACTCAAGAACAGTCGTTCAGTAGTAGAACAAGAGTACAAGATTAATGTAAAATCTGCATTAATTAATACCTTTTAGAAGTTAATTTAACACTGTTTTCTCCCTTCTTCTGCAGTCATTTAAGTTCCTTTGTTCCAGTACTTCCTGAGATGACCTGCTGCTAGCTGTACAAAGTACACTTAGTGCTGTAGTATTTTTGGCTAAGCTGAAAATTATGGGTGGTCTAGAATCCTTGACAAAGTCTATTCATCCACTTGCCAGCCTTCATCATGGATTAAGGTAGTAATACTGCAAAACCTCTCTAATCAGGAAAGCAATTGCACACCTGTTTAAGCAGATGCTTAAATGCCATTGAAATTGTTTTGTGGTGGCGTAATGGAGAAGGGCATGGGGACTTGTATTGATAGAATACTTCCATTATGGATAGATGTTCCTGAAATGTCAAGCCTCCATGAAGTTATTATTTCATCCGTCTGAGCAGGTGCAGACGGATGAAAGAACGGCTGAGGAGAGGTGGGGAACAGATACCTTAGTGTTTTTCTCCCACGGGGTGCCTATCATTTCAGAAAGACCACCTCAGTTGATTCTGGATAAGAATTAGTAAAGGGTGATTTATTTTTTTACATCACAGTTTGGACTTTTTCTGCTCATTGGGACAGCTCAAGACAGATTGTGTGATGGCAATCATCTTCTGTGTGGTGTTTGAATATATAATAGGAATAGGATCCAGCAGCATGTGTATACATGCTGCAGAACAAAATGTTCTGTAAACCTTGACAGAAAAGTATATGTCCTTGCCAGAAATACATACCCTTGAAAGACATAGAAAGCTGTTAATATGTGTACAGTCTATCAGGAGTGAAAATTGAAAGGGGGAGGTGAGACAGGGGAGATTTTGTGGCCTCTCTTGCCATTTATCACTTTCTTCAAATAGACTGTAACCCATGAAGATACCCAATCTCCTTTTAGGAGTACCCCAGATTAAATTGCTGAGCTCCCTCCAGGGAATTCATTCATCTGTCTGCCAGTCCTTGTGAATTATTTAACTCCTTCAGGTCTGCTCAGAAGGGTATTTGGTTTAACCTTGCAGGTTGCACTGATAGGAAAAGGCACCTTCTATTACATTCTATTTGTGTTCTGTTTTCACTGTTCTTTCACACCCTGCCAGCCTGGGAAGTGCTGTGTCAAATTATAAAAATCATTGATCTGTCCGGAGCACATATGGAGACTGGTGGAAATTTCATCCAGGCAGGTGCTGACACTAAGAAATGAATGAAGTAGATGTCCCGTCAGCTCTGAAAGTACTTTGTGGGACACACTAATTGTTTTGACAACTAAACACCTTAAAAAACCTGGCCTTCACTCCCCACCCCTGAAAACAGTAAAGACACGTAGATTGAACTTCTCCAAATTATAATGTATAAGTACCATGCAAGAGCTGTATTGCTACTCTTGTTAGTACTGGAAATACTAATTCTTCAAAATGGGAGCTGTAATTTATGCTGCAAGTAACACCAAGTGTGTACTGGCAGTGTTGGAAAATGGTTTTGAAATATAGTTTGAGAGGTTTTTAAGGATATTGTTGCACTGTATGTTACATATTTTATTCTAATGGCTATATTTACCTGATGTTCTCTTTACTGCTATGAGAATACTTTCACATTTTAGTGGAAAATAGCTTCTGGAGCTGTAGTAACAGGTATCATCTCTGTGACAACTTCATGTGTCCCAAGTGAAATGAGGTATTATATTATAGAACTGTGTTCTTGCTAGAGTGGATACGTCTGTCCCAGGATATCCTGTCAGGACGGCTATGTCAACAAATTTTCATGTGTCTAACCAGTGTAAAAACAGCCAATGCAAACGATGACACAGTCTCAACAAATGTTGCTTGCTATTATTCTTTGGTGTGTATTAGCAAAACTGTATCCTGAATTACTGTGTTTATCATTCCTTATCAATTGCCCAATTGCCCTTATCAATTGTGTTCTGTATTTTTCTTGCTTGTTGAAAAATCATTAGGTTAAAAAATTGATTTTTTCAAGTTGGACAAATTAAAATTTAATAGTAGGTTATGTCAGCAATACGTCCTACTAAGCAAAGATTTCAGAAGTAAAATGGACCTTTGAAATATCCATTTTATTTTTGCCCAGAAGTAATCTCTCTAGGCTCTGAGCCAAATATCTGAACTGGCTAGAATAGAGACCACTCTATACAGCTTTTCCACGAGGGCCCGAAGGTGTTCAATTATGTCTAAAAATAAATAGGCTGATTTGGATCGTGGTCAAATCATTCAATTTGGATAAAATAGGGACCTTCCTTTTGCAAATCTTTGGATTTCTTTATGAACCCTAGTCCAAAGGCTATTGCACTGAGACTTGTCTTCTATCCCAAAAACTTTATCAGTCTTCTAATCAGAAAAAGGGAAGACAATTGTATGAAAGATACTATTTCTTTTATCTTTTTGGAGGCATTCAGAAGCATAGTGCTGGAACTCATCTAAAGAAGTTTGTTGGATTTTATTTTAAATAAATACATTGCACAAGCATCTGAAGACAATCTGAAAAAACACCTGTTTGCAGTTTTCCCTATATTTGATTTGGGGGGACCTCTTTTGTAAATGAACCTGTTTTCTAAGAACTCTTGGTGCTTTATGAACATTTTTTGAAAAGTTCTCATGTCTTTGAAGGGAGGAGTTTTCATGTCACTGTGAAGAATTGCTCTGTGTCTTTCTGTGGAACCAACACTTATAAAATGCAACTCTGAATATTTTCTTGCTAGCATCTCTTCTCTTCCTTTGTTGCTATGGTTCTCTTTTATTTTGCCGTGGAAGCTAACCTCCGGAGAGGTTTGCATTGATCATGTTGAGCTTGAATGGGTCTGCCTAAACACAGAGCAAGGGTTTGCTTGTGGTATCTAAAACCACTATCTGCAGCACAGGTCTAACATAACGGTTCTTGTCACATGCTTCTTCACAATGAAAGATATATATATATATATATATGTATGTGTGTATATATATATGAATGTGTCTGTCTACTGGTCAGTCTCTCTCTCTCTCTCTCTCTCTCTCTCTCTCATTTGTGTGATATGAATGCCTACCTAATAATATCAAGACCCAAACTACATTGACACTTTGTGCAGAGCAATGGTATGACTGATTCATTGATTACTAGATGAGGTTGGATTTCCATTGGTGACAGCAAGGTAATGGCAACGGTGGCATCAAGTTTAAGAGTGCTTTGAGAGCAGATTTTTTAAGCCTATGAGGGTAAATCACTTTGCTAACTGAGATACATATTTTTTTTTTGGTCAACATATGATGCATCACCTCAGAACACAAATTGCTTCTTGTCTGAAAAGGAGAAAATATCTTCCTTTTTTTTTTTTTTCTAGAGACTTTTGCTGTTCTTTTCTTTTGAGAGATTTTTTACTCTCTGACTTTTCTTGATTTTACATCTTTTTTCCCCATGTTTACTCCTTTCTTTTTCAAGAAAAAAGGATTGATTAACAGAATTAGTTATCAATAGATCATTGATTAAGAAGAAAATATATGTAAAATAATACCTAAGGAGTTAATCTGATTAAATTTAAGGCAATGCTATGAGTTAACCTGGAAAAGATACCCACAAAATCAAAGACAATCTGAAATCAGTTATTTCCTCTATGTAGAGCCCATCCTGTAAAGATTAGCTATTATTGGTCATATCTATTTTCCTGTCAGGGTCAGTTTAGTCTTCCGCACATACTGCATGTTTATAAGGCAGGTTTTGGATTCAGCCATACCATTCATTAACCAATTTGTAGATTAAAGAATAGGAAAAAAAGGATACGGGTTGACTCCTGGTTCTGTTTTTTCCTTTTTTACTGGTCATTGGGAAGGCTGATTTTTTTTCCCAGTTTGCATAATGTGTGCTCTTGTGTGTTTGCCCCTGTTTTTGTTTTCTGGCTGGAACTGAGGATATGCTTTTATTTTGATTAGAACTAGAGAATGGAGGATCACATCTGACTTGCCTGGTATGTGGAGTTACAGCATTTCAGATGTTTAAAATATTTGCCATTGCACCAGAGACTACTAATTTAACTTCCTTCTAGTAGGCTGAAGAGGGTGTTAAAAGTTGGCAGAGTCCATGACTTTAAACTAACTCATGTAATAACAGGTCTGACTTGATAAATTATTTTGACAATTTCTTGTTCTCTGCCTACTAATCCCCTTTTTGTGGGAAAAGAACATGCATTTTTCAGCTTAGAATTACTACAGTAATGGAAAGAATATACATTTTTTCAGCCTGGATAGTTTCTCATGCAGCAGTTTTCTTGCTGATTGAAGAATTAAGATCAGAATTAACTGTGTTCTGTGTTTTTTGGTTGTGGATGAGTGAGTCTTTTTTTTTATTATTTTTTTTTCCCCTGGGTGTTAACATATTACATTATGTTTCTTCTCTCAGTCTAATCTACTAACTCAGAATACAAGGGAGTAAACACATGTTTAATGAGTAGGCTTTTATTTATTTATGTTTTGGTGTAGGGAAAAGGTGTGGCTGCTCTGAAGCAGCACATGCAGGAAGGCCCCCAGACAGTTTGAATTTACACTTTTAACAAGATGTAAAAAGGAGGAGTAACACCATAGAGCAGTGGGAATCAAAGGTTTGGTTCTCCACGCCCCTCTGTGGATGGCAAATAGCCTGTCAAACTAGAGTTCTTTTTTTTTTTTCCCTATGACATTGATATGTCAACTTTTGTAGGCAGCTGTGTCATAGCCTTTAGAGAGTGACCTCAGAAACAGGCATATGAAGACTGTGTTGTAGGTCAGCACACACTAGGAAACCGGGGAGAATATTTGTTCATTAAGAACTAAGCTAATGTACTATAAATGGCCAAAGAATCGAAAAGAAGCATTTGTGGAATCTGAGGACTAATATATCACAGATTTTCTGTTCTCTGCAAACAGTTTAGCACCAAGCTAGTCAGGACCCTGAGTTAGAAGAAATTATAAAATATGTGTCATTCCCTTATAGAGACATTAGCTTTCAGTTCTTACAAATCAACAAGTATGGGCTACCTGAACCATGTGGCAGAAAGATCGCTGTCATTGGTAAGTGTGGGCTTGGGTTTGTGCACAGGAAAAGTAGACAACAGTCTACTGGGATTTTCAAAATCACTATTGTCTTTCATCTTGATCTAGCCAGAGCTCTGGAAATTCAGGCTGCTGAGTTGAGACAAGTATGCCTGAGGAGATATGGAAAAGTTAACAGAATCACAGAATGGTTGAGGCTAGAAGGCATCTCTGGAGGTCACCTGGTCCAACCCCCTGCTCAAACAGGGACACCTAGAGCTGGTTGCCCAGGACCATGTTTAGGTGGCTTTTGAATATCTCAAGGATGGAAGACTCCACAACCTCCATGGGGAACCTGTGCCAGTTCTCAGTCACCTTCACAGTAAGAGTTTCCTGATATTCAGACAAAGTGTCCTCTGTTTCACGTTGTGCCTTAGGCACCACTGAAAAGAGCCTGGCTCCGTCCTCTTTGTACCCTCTCTTCAGTTATTTATATACATTGATAAGATGCCCCCCTCAGCCTTCTCTTCTCTCGGCTAAACAGACCCAGCTATCCCAGCCTTTCCTCATAGCAGAGGTGCTCCAGTCCCTTCATCGTCTTCGTGGCCCTTCATTGGACTCTCTCCAGTATGTCCATGTCTCTCTTGTACTGGGGAGCCCAGAATCAGAAACTGTACACCAGGTGTGGTCTCACCACTGCTGAGTAGAGGGAAGTTCTGCAGAAGTACTCATTTCTTCTCTTTCATCCAGCCAGTGGAAGAAAAAGCAGCAAGCTTGGCTCACCACAGCTTTCCTCAAGGCCTCTCTCTACCAGCTTTGCCCACTTACCCTTCTCTGATGAAGAGTAGCTTTGCTCAAGCTCTCCATTTTGGAGTAGCAACCTTTGACCCTGTGATGCTCCCGAGAAGCTTTGAGCCAGCTCTGGTGCAGCACAGCATAATGCAGCCAGCCCTGATGGAAAGCAGACATTGGCTCATCATGTTTTTAATGCAGTCATATTTACACTCCACGAACTTAGAACTGATCAGTGGGAGGTTTTCACTTGGCTTCAATGGGCCCTTGATCAGGCCCTTAATTAGTTATACTTCCATTATTGCTCAGCAGGAGTCTGAAGGCAGAACCTTGTATATTCCTGTCTCTTTTTTTCTTGAGAACACTCCTGTTATTGAAACACGACGTGACGAACCTCCCTAAGGTACAATAAAAAGGGCTTTGTTTTTTTCCCCCCCTTCATGGTTACATAGAAATCTATAGCTCCTTTTGTTTTTCTTTTGTTTGTTCCCTCCCACAGTAAGCACACTAATTACCTGCTCCTAAGCCTTTACACATTCATTTACAGTAACCTTACTGGAAAGGGCTGGTACCAAGACAGACTTCAGGATCTAGACTTAAGCAAAAAGCAGTTTAACATATAAGAGCATCCAAGTGATACAGGTTCTGTTATCCCACTTTGAAAAGTTACATTGAGACTTAGGAGCCTAAAATTTCTAGTGCAAGTCTGTGGGAGTTTGGAGCACAACTCAGGCTAGAAAGTTCTAGCAGAGTACAAGCTGCATCAATGCAATCCCACACAGCTCTGCAAAGCTAGGAGTAAGAATATTTTTGAGAAAGGTTTGCAAAGGCAGAGGTGAAGACATCCTAAACTGCACTGAAACAAATAAACATTAATAATTCCAGATATACGCATCATAATATACGGGCTGATGGGCTTTTTTTCCCCCTCATCTGTTGGACTCCCAAAGGGTCAGATTGTGTTTGCTTAGACTAGACTGCTCTCTATGGGGAACTTTTTGCTTGGTATGCTGGGGTGAGCATTTATAGGAGGCTTGCTGTCCTGCACTGACGCACTGTGTGGACATGGTCAGGACAGCGTTTACCTCATCTCGCTTCAGCCACCCCCAAGTTAAGCATCTACTTCTGCAGATCATCCTGTCTGTCAGTACAGGCAATCAGGAAGAAAAGGCACTACTTTGCTCCTTCTGAAAGATGGCAGCAGGGATCATAGTCTG
>NW_009649936.1:1814239-1838935 GCF_000708025.1 Charadrius vociferus
CAGGAATCATCGTCTGGAGGTATCTGTCTCCTTTGATTGTTTAGAAAGCATACCCAGACAAGGGGCTGAACCTAGAGGCTTAACTTCTCACCAGCTGGTGTGAGGTAAGATAAGTCCTCCTCCCTTTCACTGGGTGCAGTAAGTGTTCCTCACGAGCCCAAAGCACATAGTCTTCTCAGTTCTGTTTGACATGGGCACGTTCACACTGAAGATACGGTTCAGTATGGGCAAGTGTGTTACAGGCTGCCTGGGGTAAACATAAGGACGAAAATACATATAACAGACACCTTTGTCAATAAAGTGTAAACCTGTCATCTCAGTGCCTGGAAAACTCCCAGTCTATCTATCTATGGCGTTATCAATACCGAAAGCTTTGGGTGCAATGACTAGGAGTATATTTCACCCCAGAAGGAAAATCACCTCACTCACCAAATACATATGCATCGTGGTATTTGAGGCATAACCCGTGAAAGCAGAGAGAATTCCATCTGGCCCACCATTTATGGGCACCGCATTTTTACTGTCACTTTTTAAAAAGTTACATTAACACCCACCTCCAGGCTAAGTCTTTGCGTATGCAGCGCTGTTCTAAAAACATTCCCTTTCTCAGCTGGAGAACCTGCTCCTGTTTTCCCCATCTCTCTAGCTATCCTTTCATGTTGCTGGTGCAGAACAAGACATTGAATACAGCTGCATAATATGTACACGTATGTCTTCGGGGAAGGTGAGGAGAGGTGGCTGCTGCCTTTATAGGATGCAGAAGTGTTTTAAAAAGTATTTTTATGACACTGTCTGAATATGACTGACCACTACTTGAAATTAAAATCTAAAGTAAAACTTAGACAAAAAGGTATCTTCTGATAATTGTATACAATTTACCTAACAGACACACTGAAGTAGTTTTTATGTGTGACATATAATACATTTTCAAAGCTTAGACTTAATCTGGCACTTCATCTACCATCATTCTTGTCAGTTGCTTTCACTCTGATTCCATATTGTTTGCTTTCCATAAATAATACACTGCTTTTTTCTTGCTGACAAAGGACAGTAGTACTTAAGAAAGGACTTTCTTGCTTCTCCTTATTTGAGAACATCACTGAGGAATCCCAGGTAGAAGGAAATATATTTTCCTATTGTGTTAAGCCTTAACAATTTGCATGTAATTCTACTGCAATAAATTCTACTATGTGAAATAGTGGTACCTGAAAAATAGACATCTACCTGCCCTGTTAGGCTGTAAGTTGCAGTTTGAGCTGCACTAATTGCTTCTTGTTACAGTGTATGAGCAGGCATGGGAGACTCAGGGACAGAAACAGGCTGGAACTGTTTCTCCTAACATTTCCCCCTAAATTTTCCATGTTGTCAATGGACTGCAAAAAATTGCCCTGATCTTTGAGGGATATGGTTCATTCCTCTCCAAACATACAAAGTCAGACCCTAGTTGTTGAATAAGATAAGAAGTCACAGAAGCTGAGCTCTGATAACTGGCAGAGCTAATCAGGTCATGCATACTCTAACACCTGAGCAGAAAAGGAAGAATCTTAGTTAGAAATACAAGCTGAGGCTTGGCATCTTCTACATTTCCATTATAATGCACGTTTGATGGCAGCAGTGCACAACAAGGGTTCAACTTCCTACAAGAACAAAACAAGCTGTCTTTTTAAAAGCAGAAAGAATCTTAGTCATCAGCTGGACTTATCAAATTTGCTTTAACTCAGTTACATTTCTGAAAATTCAAAGATTTTGCAACATTTGTGCCTCAGAGGTGCATTGCTTGCTTTTTAATTGAGGAGGTGGGAGGATGATTTGCTTAGGCGAACATGATGGTGGCAGCCCCTTCCCTCAAATTTACTGTAATTGATCAAAGGATTGAGAAATCAATCAGGGCAGTGAAATTCTGAACCTTTCAGTCTGCTGTGCCAGAGGAATCCTGTGAAACTTTGAGTCACTAAGGTTATTTTTTCTCTGGTTTAGCCCTGTATCTTATGTTATTGCCGTGTCTTCTAGATGCACACTGGTGATGGACTCATTCATCTTTATGAAGCATGTATGTTAGAACTGTGTCATGACTATTGTCATGACCAGGCACACATGAGCTAATTTCCTTTTCAGGAATACTAGGCGGATGACCTGTTCTGCTGCAAGTGTCTGAACTGTTATTTCCAGGACCAGCTTGAACATCTTTGCAAACCTCTGTGCTGTGCTATCATCTCTTCTTATAGGCAGATCATACTCATACCTAGCAATTGATTGTCACAAGAAAGGTGACCATTGCAAATTCATTTACAGTCAAACTATTGAATCAGCTGCCCCTTTGAGTTTATACACACTAGTCCATGAATGTACAGCTCTGTGTGTGTTCACGTACGCAAGCATGTGGGCACAAATGCACATACTGCCTGCACATCGTTTAATTCGCATTTTAATTTTACTACACTTGTTTTCTTTTTTATTCCTGCCAGTGATTTTAATGGACTCCTTTCCTCTCTCCTTATTGATTCCTGAATTCCCTTCATGGCAAATGAATAGAAAAGACAATATAGGGAGAAAGAATTTGAGGAAAATCCTTCTCTCCAGACAACAATTTACATTTCTGATGCATGCCGTATATTTTACTCTTGAGTGGGGTATCTCCAGTGTGCTTGCAAGGGATGTTACGCTCACAGAACCAGTGGAGAATATAAGAGTGATTCACAGTGAAAATTGGTGAGGGAAATTTGGTATTTATAGTCAAACAAAGTCCTCCACAGACTCCTGACTACATAACCTTTAATACAGAAAAACAGTTAATAACAGTTGCTTGTAGATTTGCCATGTTGAAGCAGAGGCATGGAACTGCATATATAATGGAACTGGAAAGCTTTAATCCTTTTCAGAACTGACAAAAATAGTAGATATTTAAATATTTAATCTTGGCTTATTATGAGCTGGTGTTTCTCTGTACTTACGAATAACTGAATGTATTGTAGCTTAAAAAAGCTTCAATGCAGCCTACCTGAAGGTGGATACAGCTAGCTAGGAAACACTGGAGGGGAAGAGAGATAGTTACTAAGGCCACATGCCTGGATATGGACCAATAGGTCCTATAGGTTAGAAGAAGTGATAACATGTTTTTCTCTTAAGTCTTAAGACTTGTGTCATCAGACATCCTAGGGACTTCGGTCCTCTGCCAACAGTTAAGCATCTTTCTAGAGATCCACACTCAACCCAGAAGGGAGAGGGAGTCCAAATAAATTACTTAAGTTGCCTTTGAATCATCTGATTTTAATAAGAGTGTTTTAAAATGTATAACTGCAGGAATGTTTAACACAATGACAGCTCTCTCCTCATTAGATAGCACCTTCTGTGTCCCTGGGTGACACACTGTTGTTTTTTCAACTAGTTAATCACCTCTTTTGTTAAGTAAAGATATATTTTTACATTTATACCCATTGAAAGTCAAGTTCTTTGGTTTGGTATTGAATTATCTATTGGAATGGTCTCCAGCTTCTGGGGGCTTGAAATAATGTAGCTAATCATTTTAATTTTGGATTAAATTTAGATTCGAGTCACGTGAAATTCTGCAGTAATCTAAAAATATAGCCTGCAGAGCTTTGTCTATGATTCCCAAAGAGATACAAACAGAATGTACAGATATATGATAAATCTAGTGTAGTTTTTCTATATTTATTAAAAGGATATTCGGTTTTGGTATCTATGTTCAGTAGTTATTCTCCATCCTACACACGTACAGTGAAATCTGAAGTTAATTTCAGCATATCCTCATATCAGGACCTTTTTACTTGACGTTCATTCCATAAAGCACAATGGTGCCTGAAAACCTTAGGAGTAGTATAGGCAGGCATTTCACAAATAATTCATGAGCCTACATTGAATGTATTTCCCCAAACGGATTTTTAAGAACTGTTTCACCACACCATCCTCCCTTTAAAATACCTGCTCCTTCCAAAAGTAGAAGGTTGTCTCTGTTGGCAAGATCCGGCATACTGAATAAAGGCTCATTGATTCTAGCAGCAACTTGCCCTGTCCCTTCAGTAACAGGTCTCTTTCTTTTCAAAAGGATGCACCAAATTAAAGGTTCAGTGGAATTTTCCATGCACCCATGTTTCCCATAGATAATATTTTCACCAAGCCTGCAGAAGCTAAAGAAATCTTAGGTGGCAGCGTGGAATTCATTTCACCTACTTTTTCCTTCTTAAATGCTGATGCCATTTCTGCTCCTTCTGTAGTCAATGGAGGCAAAGACAAGCAGGCAACAAAGCAGGCAACAAGCGTGAACTTCCAGAGATCATTTTATCCCACTGAAAGCAGTATTTGAGATAGGAGATATTTATTTCCTCTTTGTTGACTAACTGCAGAGGGGACAGTCCAACTTATTCTAAATGCCCAAGTTTTTGACAGCTAGCATGACTAAAATAGCTAATTGTTAATAAGATATACTGGAAATTATGACAATTTTTGACCATTGCATTATGCGTGCTTGAAGAAATAGTAGCACAGAGCAGTTGCATTCTCCTTTCCAGAGTCAAAGAGGAATAGCTGGCATAATACAAATCAAGATGGTACTTAGATCTTCTCTGTCCTCCAAGGGTCTGTCTACATGAGTAAGTAAAGAAATGTGCATGAATGTTGTGGCCACTGGAGCTCAGTTGTCTGTAATTCTGAACTGTGAGAGTACCCATGAGTACAGTTTTGGCCTCGGCCAACTGGCAGTCTCCCACTCTCAGGTATTGTTTAGGAGTTAGTATGGGCCAAAGCCCATTCCTGACAAGCAGCTTGGACATAACTATATGTTTTGGAGGCTGGGAGCGTTTGGTACTAGCGCATCCATGTCAGAGGACAGTCCCAAACAATAGTTTATGATGACAGTGGCTTACTTAGCCATGTTCCCCTTCTTACCTTTATGAGACTTCTAGCATTAGTAAAGCCTTTCTGTTGGGCTTTGTCACAGCAACTCTACATGTCCTATAGGCACTAGGGAGTTGGGTCGTGTTTACATTCCAAGTTATATAAAATTGCTTTTTACATATTACAGGTATCCTATTTGTTCTGGCAAACAAGCACTATTACATCTATGTAATTGGAAATTGAGTTCATTTAAGAGTCTTTTAAACTTTTTATTTCTCTCAGCTTTTTATTTGATGGGGGAAAATAAAATGTCTACAGTGCTGGCTAAATAAGAGGTCATTTAGTTGAAAGGTATCAATTTATTTCTCAGTTTCACAGAAAAACTCGCAATGTTTGAACAAACATGGTCTTTCTTTATACAAATGTTGTGGTAAAAACCATTAAAATGCTCAAAGAGTGTCGAAACACTATTCCATTTAGCTTTTCCCTGTCTCCCTTGAATCATGACTCTCTTTTTTAGTTACTAAGTATATCTCCCATTTTACTGCTGGAACACCCACCCGTAGGATTTACATTGTATAGCACTGTCTAGTATTTTATTGTGTGATCTTACAACTTAGAGTGTAGACTGCAGAAGTGATAAGATGCAGATTGTTTACTTTTGGACTAATTTTTTATTTCCTAATGACAATTAACTAAAACAGAGGAAAAGTTACGTCTGATGTCTAACCAGGTGTATAGTATTTCTACTTCTTTATATTGTATCAGTGACAAATTCTTAATGTTGCACACTTGACCAATAGGTAGATCATTTTTATGTTTGATTTTTTTCCCATTTTTTCTCCAGAAGACATCACATATAGCTCCTAGCAAAAGAACGGTGGTCTATAAGAAATCATTTTTCTTATTCTACCTACCAATGCTGGAATTAATATTACTCATTCTTCAAATGATGTTTTTCCAATGACAAACATTTTCACTTTAAAGTCATATTTCTAATGTCAGAAGTATTCAACATTTTATGTAAAATTATGTACTTATGTTAGACATCCAGGTGAAATGTATGACACAGTGCTGAAGTCTGTTTACCTGCTTTACTGATGAAGCTTGAATTCAAAAAGACACTAAGAAGTTAAATTGCAAAGATAACCCTGAAAATGTCCTTCCTTCTGCAGTGGAAAATAAACAGGTGTCATAGATGTCATGGATTTTACATCTATTTTTCATCAAAGTTTATAGTGTAATAAAGATACATGTTAGACTCTGTAAGTATTGAGGAATACCATATTTGAACAGGGGGAGTGGAAGAGAAGACTGCCAAAATATGGATTACAAAGCAACAAAATCTTAGGCTCAAAGGTTATTCAGAATGGTATTGTGTAAGTAAAGGAAGCAGATCTGCTGCCCAGCTGCTCCGAAGATGCCAACAGTTGTTTTAATCTTGCCAAGGGGCTAGATGCCAGTGACAGAAATTAACATAGTGTAACATCTGTTTTTGTGATTGTGGCCCAAAAATGAGAAAGGAACATTCAGTTGCTTTAATATGCATGACTGAAAAGGACATAGATTTTCTAGCATCCTCTTTATCAGAATATGCTTTTCTGCACTGGTGCTTTTCCCAGCCTGTTCTATGCAGCCCACATGTTGCATGGACTTCAACACAATGACATTTTAGGACTGGCATCAGGGCTCCTCCCCAGTCATAGCTGTTTGTGGGGTCCTGAATCCAGGGTGACTCAGTCGGTGTTCTATAGCCTTTCTTGGTGAAGGCCTCCTCTCACCTCCTCCTCCGCCAAATGTCTCAGTGAGGCAGCCAAGCATGCTTAATTCTTTCTCAACATCCGCTCACAGGGCAGAATGCTTCTGGCAGACACAACCAGTCTGTTGTAATTTACAGGTAACTTGATAAAACAGCTGTCCTACATTTCTGAAGTGCTGAACACCTTGAAGAAACATTTGGCTAAAAGCAATGTAAAACAACTTTGAAGCCATTTAAAGCAGAGGCTGTGTGGTAGCAAAGCATAAGAAGGAATGTAAAAAGTCATCAGGCCTGATCAAACCTAGCTGTTAGATCCTTGCTCTCAGAGTGGGATGTACTGCTTCTCTTGTGGCGAAGTCCAAGAGGCAGAAAGAATCAGATGTTTCAGGATGGAATATGCAAGATCTAGCATGTTTGGGAAAGGTGTACTGTTCTCCAGTTGTTTCCAGTCCTTTGTTTTTGTAGTTAATTATTCTTGTTTTAGGAGAACAGCTTGTCTTGCTATCGAATTTGAATCTGGTCTTTCAGACCTTCTCTTCACTTTGTCAAGATCATTTTGAATGCTAATCTTATCCTCTAAAATATTTGCATACTTTACCAGCGCAGTTGATTCCATCATTCAGAACATCAATGCATCTAAGACAGAACTGGACACTCTACAAACCCAACTTGACACATCCTTCCATGCTGTCAATGAATCACTGATAACTCTTCCCTGGCACACTTTTACAACTAGTTTTGTAACCATGACTAGGTAATTTCTTCTAGACCAAGTTTCACTGCTTCCTTGCTAGAATACTGTGGCAGATGGTGTAATGTCTTAATAAAATCAAAATATATGACCTTCTCAGCTTCTTTCTTAGCCTGTGTTGATCTACTGTGGAATGAAATTAGACCGGCTTGATGCAATGTGCTGTTGATAAAACCATTTTGGCAGCTCTCAGTTTATATTTTCTGGTGCCTAAGGCAGTTTTTATTTTTTAAAGCGCTTAAGTTAAGTGGTCCATAATTCACCAGTTTCTCTTCTTTTTTCTGCCAAACATCCTTCTTGTTAAGGATGGGCACCACACTTGCTCTTTCCAATCTGCTAGAACTTGCCTCATTCTCCATGAATTCTCAGGTAGCTTTGATGTTGTCTCAGAGAGTCCTTTAATGCATTCTTCAGGTTTATTTGATTTGAAAACATCTAGCTTTAGGTACACTGTCGCCTGTACCTTACCAGTTATAGGGTAAGATCTTCCTTCTTGGTTTGAACAGTACTAGTCCCTTGCCCACCACAGGATTTCCAGTGAAAGCTGATGCAAAAACTGCATAAAATAGTCTTTATCCTACTATCATCTGTAGCTTTCCTTCCTGTTGAGAAGCAGGCCAAGACTCTCCCAGGGCTTCCTCTTACTACTAATTTACTTACAGATTAATTTCTTGCTACCACTGATGTCTCTTGCAAGCTGAATTTCTTTTAGTTTTTTGGCTTCCAGAGTTAGCCCCTATTCCCTTCAGCAATTATCTTCAATGCTCTGAAATAGTTTGTGTATGCTTCCTTCTTGTGAGGTCAATGTGAAATTCGCAAGTTAGCTCAGCTGATGTCTTACTACATTTCTTATACTTCATCTGGATTTCTCTGTGTGTGTGCGCGCGCCTGTGTGGGTGTGTGCCCTTTTTCTGAAGGACAGCTTTCCTTAACTGCTGTAGTTTTCTGCAAAAATCCCTCAAATCCCTATGATCAACAGCTCCTGCAATCTGGATGATTCTTCCAATTACCCACAAAATAATTACTGATCCTCAGTGACCTATTTTAAATACACAATATATTAGCACCTTGTTCCTTTCCTTTTTTATCATTACCTGGACACTTGCATCTAGTGCCTCCCTATGCATAATATGGCTGGGGAAGCACTGGACAAACCTACTGCGTCAGCCGCCTCTTCGAGCCACTGTTGCAGCAGTTAACTTGTTATCTTGGTCATCCAGTAAAATGTCTGTGCTAATGCAAGAAAGACAGGAAATAAAAGGGAAATAGTCAGACTTGTTCAATTGATTGACTCATTCATTCACTTCATCCCTTTTATGCCCTTTTTGTGAATGGTCCTATGCGCACCTTTGATTTTAGGTCCAGTCAAAGTCACTGGTGTTTACACATACCTAGAATCATAGAATCATTTAGGTTAGAAAAGATCCTTAAGATCATTGAGTCCAACCATAAACCCAACATTACCAAGTCCACCACTAAACCATGTTCTTAAGTACCACGTCTACAAGTCTTTAAAAACCTCCAGAGATGGTGACTCAACCACTTCCCTGGGCAGCCTGTTCCAATGCTTGATAACCCTTTCGGTGAAGAAATTTTTCCTGAAATTTTCTGTCGTCCTTCCCTTCAAGGGCAGTTAAAAAGCTCCTCCAGGAGGAAGTTTATAAGTAAAGGTGGTTCAGTTGGAGTCAGTTCAGACTCGGGCTGCTTGGCAGTAATGCATCCTCTGAATTCTTGAGGAGTTCTTTCATAATACATTTGGAATAGATTTTTTTCTGTTTTCCAGGACTGCATGTCTGTTCCTGATCTCAGCAGATGATTACTCAGGAGCTGGAAACCGCCTGTCTCCAAAGATGAATATAGCCAACTTTATCCATCCTCTTCCTCCTATTCTGTTACCGGTACTTTTGCAAAACCTATGCAATCATCTACTGTCTCTGTCTTAAAGGTTTCCTGTGTTAAAATGTTTATGATCATTGCTTCGTCTGATGGCCCGATTTCATGGCTTTCCTTCATGAGTTTTAAGAAATTCTCTTAAGTGGCATGTCCAGTGCTGAATATCTTTCCCCTCTTGACCTTATAGAAAGGGAAATACAGCCTTTGCAAGTGAAGTCCAAGGCTTGGGCTGAAGCATTGACCTCATCTGTCACTGTCCTTAGTGATGCAGGTTGACAAATATTTGAGAGAAAATATACTTCTTGTGGAACTGCCTGCATTCACCACCCCCTGTTATGTACACTGTGATACTTGTTAACACCTTATATTTAAAACTCCATCCTGAAACTTGTTTTTAATAGCTCTTGAGAGCTACTGGGCTAGTGGTTTATCCACCTGTTGGTCTAGATGAATTCTGTTGCTTTGTTGTAAGGGAGACACTGAAACCTGTGGTGAGTTAATGGTGGGACATTTTGTTGTAGAGAATTGCTAACTTGGGTTCTAAAAGTTGCATAGCAATCTTAGCATGAGGGTGTGCCTGTGTCTGAATAAGTCCTGCCTCTTGATAGGACTAATTCTCCACGGATCAGCACCACCTGCTTTATATGCCCAGAACAGAGCTTAAGGCCTTATATGTACCTTGAAGAGTGGGATTTTAATAAGTAATCAATCAGTATTGCTACTCATGATATTTGACTATTATGTTTTCTTTTAATCTCTGTTCAGACACATTGGGAGAAATTCACACCCTTGCTGAAGGAAAGACTAAAACTCCTTCACTGAACTGTTCGCAAGTTTACAGAGGTACTGTGTTCTCTTGGACTCTGCTGTTAAAAACCCGTTCTCTGCTCTCTCCATCCCACAACTCCTCTCTTTTTCATTGTAATTTTACTATCTTTTATCAACAGCAGACCTGATTCTCCAGTGCACCATGCCCTGTATGTGCAAATGTTGCACCTTGGGTAATTAGTCTGACTGAGATGGAGGATTTACTTTACCTGATGCTAATACCAACATGTGGTTTGGGAGACCTGCTCTAGTGTTTCTGCATGCTGTTCACACTCTCGCAAAGTGGTTGTCAAGTTTTCCCATCCTGATTTTCACAGGTATATATGTGAGTCTCCAGAGTTCAAGGCAGGGGAGAATCACACTTATGACACTTGAACATTGTTACTTTTTTTCAATGGGAACTGGTCAGCAGAGAGTTTGTACCTTTCTCCAAATAGAAGACTGAACGTGGCTGTGCTGTGTTGAGTTTGGCTCTTCAGCTGGGTTGGCATCCAGCTTTTGCACATGGCTGGTTATATAATACTGCAGCAGCATGGAGAGACAAGAATTACTTGATGAGGAAAGTGACAGTGGAACGGAACACTGAATTTCATTATAGAGGTGAACAACTTCAGTTTGTGACAGCTAAGAGAATGAAGTTCTTTAACAGGGATTGTTTAGATTAGAGGATAATTGTACCAGGCAAAATGTCCATCTCTCTCTGTATGTAATATAGTGCTGTAGCCCATGGATTTAAGGCAGCAACCTGACAAAAAGCATGCATAATCGCATACTTAGTACTAGATTCCTGTGGCCCAAGTTTGGTGCAAATAGTTGACCACTTGTAATACTTGACCATGGCATTCTTCTGACATTCAGAAATCCCCAGGTGGGCATAGCTGTATGATCATCACTAGCATGTGGACTTCATGCTGGAAGCTTTTGGCAGCTGATGTTCTCCATGCATGGCACTAGACTGAAGGTACTAAGAGCCATCCAGTAGAGTACAGAGCAGCTATGTCATCTATGTCAGCAAAGAACCTGACCAAGACAGAGAATACACTCTATTTCATCTGTGGATCAGCTTCCCATACCTGTGCCCACCCATGCTGAGGAACTAGCTCTGTAGGAATACAATTTCTGATTGGTATATGATTACTGTATTCAGCAAGACTCTGAGGTTTTATCCTCTGGTATATGATCCACAGCATACAACAGCGGTGACACTGCATGGCATGCAAATGAGGAGTTACTTTGGCCTGCATGTTTTTTCATCATATCTTCCTTTTATGGCACCGCCAATAACCCAGAGCTGTAAGATGCTGTGTGCTGCATCTACTGTAGTGATGCTAAGCTTGAAATGTTCTTCTTTCTGTGGGAGTTGCCAGAGGCAGAATAGCTTCATTTAGAGATACTACTTAAAAGTTCAAAGTGCTAGTAATTAGGAGAAACCATTATTTGACTTTAAACTGAATGTGTGTCATCTGAACACTCAGAGTCTTTGATGAGTCTGCGAGAGAATAAACAGAGCCCTGCAACATTGCTCTCCCAGTCATTGTCCTCATGCTGCTGTTTTGTTTCCTAAACTGAAATTCTGCTTTGTGGTATTTTAGTAAAGACTGTGTCCTTTGATCTTGTCCCATTGCATGTAGAAGGGGTACAGGTTAATAAGGGCTATAATTTCTTTTTGTTTAAAAAATGGAGTACTCTGCCTGCCTGCAGTTAATGCTCTGAAGTGTTTCTTAGCACTTCTTAGCACTTCACCCCTGCATGCTCTCAGGGACAAAATATGTCATTCTAGTAGGAGACATAATATATCATTCCGGTGAGGAAATGAAAACCATTTCAGCACAGGTGAAGGAATGTACTAGAGGATGGAATTTACTCCCTTCTAATATGGGCAAATTGCAATTTGCCTACTCCTCACAACAGCATAATTGGTCCACATTTTAATATATCTTTATAGCCCCGAGCTTTTGCATTAATTTATTATTGAGGATTATATTGAGGAAAAGAGAACACCACCTTCAGGAGGGATGTGGGAAGTCCCTTCAAGTGTGGAGGGTAACCATGTCACATTTTCAGAGGCCCGGTGGAGAAAAAAGGCTTTAGTCAGCAGCCATGAAAAACTGAATGAAGCAAAAAATGCTTTTTGCTACAGATAGAAGGAACATGAGAAAAAGCAAGGGGAAAAGAAGATGAGGGAAAGATCAGCGACTTGAGGGGGAGTAAATAATCAGTATGTAGGTTATTTCAGTACCTGAAACAGCTGTGGTGGCCTAGGGTATAGTCTAAAGACACTTGTATTAACGGGGCTAAGAAAGAAGCTGGAAAAAACAGTTTGATCAAAAGCAAAGCAGAGCAGGGGTATACTTTTTTCAGAATTCTTTGTAATGGTCTTGCTGTGCTTTTATTAGTGGACTGAAATGGCAGTAGTTTCATTCAAGACACTACTGTAGCAGTGTAAGTCAATCATAAATTTTACTGTCTTAGAAAAAAAAACTGATTAAGTGATTGTTAATGCAGTTAATTCACATTTTCAATTATTATCCCATAAGGATATGTCTATGAAGAAAATATCACTACGCTAAAGTTCTCTCATGAAGATTGATATAAGTGACAAAAATTAATTAAAAGTTTCAATTTATTCCCACTGAAATGAGTAGGAAAACTCTCATTCACTTCAAAAGCAGCAGCTACCTTTTATGTATGACTAGTATCAAAAATACACTGTTGAAGATATCAGATGAAAACAAGCTCATGTTAAGGACTCAGACGTAACTGAACCAAAACTGCTATACTCCTGTGAATAACTGTATATGCCCAGTCAGCTCTATGGACTTCAGTAGAACAGAGCTCACACAACAAACATTTGCCAATTGATGATTAAATTTTTTTCACATATATATTATTTTTAACGTTTACCTTGTTTTGCTGAAAATGAGTTACAAGTTTCTCTAAATTAAGTAGTTTCCTATTCCAGCACATACGCATACAGAAGGAATATAGATAAATTATTTGGTGAGGGTAGGTAACATTTTATAAAGGTAAAATTTTATAAAGGAAAATTTCAAATCCATTTCTGGGCTGGGATGCTGTGTACACCTACTTTCTGCAGGAGAAAACTTTACAAATGGAATATAAACCTTCTAGAAATATGACACAAATTTGGAAACGATTGCCAAGTAATCACTTGATGATAGACTATTCACACAGAAAATCATGTTATAGCCTGAGAAACAGCCAAGTTAGCAGCCAGAGATGAGGATACTCAAAGTGGAAGGAATTATGAAATTTAAAAATGAGAATAATGAACATGAGAATATTAAAAGTCAAAATACATAAGGAGTTCTATGATGACTGTAAACAGGAAAATTACACGCCTTCCTTTTAAGAAAGACAAGAAGGTGGATTTAGGGAACTACAAGCTGATTAGCCTTTCTTCAGTCCTTGGGAAAATTACGGAGGAAATTCCCAAAAAAGCTATTTCCAGACACATGAAGGATAAGAAAATGCCAGGAAGAGTCAACTTGGATTTACCCCTTGGCAAATCATGCTTGGCCAATCTGACAGCCTTCTACAATGAAATGATTGTCTCTGCGAATAAGGGAAGAATAACAAGTCTTTAGCAAGACCTTCAACACTATCCCATAACTTTTGCTAGCCAAACAAGGACAAATGGACTGGATGGGTAGACTCTAAGCAGGGGTGTAAAATCGTCTGGACCTTTGAACTTGATGGGTCTACAGTTTCAAGTCTAACAGTTTATGGTGCTCCTTGGGGATTGATACCTATTGGGGCCAGCGATAATGCCTTCATCAGTGACCTGGACAACAGGACTGAAGGCATCTCATTCAGCCTCCAGATGACAATAAACTGGAAGGAGCTGTTGATGCACAGGAAGGGTAGGGATGTTACTCAGAGCGATCCAGACAAGCAGGAGGAATAGGCTATCAAGAACCTCATGAACCTGAACAAGGACACATGCAAAGTCCTGCACCTGGGAAAGAGCAAGCCATGCATCAATACAGTCTGGGGATCAACTCGAGAAGTAGCAACACTTCAGAATAGGACCTGTGGGTTCTACAGACAGCAAGTTGCACATGGATCAGCTGTGTACCCTTACAGCAAATAAGGCTGAATGTACACTAGGATGCATTAGTAACAAATTAGCAAGCAGGCTGAGGGAAGGGATTATTTCCTTCTGCTTGGCACTAGGGAGGTTTGACTAGAGACCTCCAGAGGTCCCTTCTAACCTATTTTTTCTATAACTCTGTGAAATGATTTCATAATTCGCATATTCAGTAATGTTCATTAGGTTTTGTTCTGAGTTCACTAGAGGTCCATGATAGGGGTTAAGTCAGAGTAATAACTGTACATACACTGAACAAGAGTCTGGACCAAAATCCTGAAAACTGGTAGAATATACAAGATCAGGTCCTTGACTATTGGCACAGAGGAAATATTCACAGGCAATGTAAAGATGAAGAATTTTATTTTCCAGTTACTTGCATAAACATTTTTTGAGGTGAGAGAAGCTTTTTAAAAATTTCTTTTTAGTTCTAATAGTTCTAATTTTGACCTCTCTACTAACCCTTAATACATGTTTATCTAGCTGCATCAGAACTACACTGTTCTCCTCCTTTTTGCCTCCCACATCGGTGTGTAGGATTAAGTAGAAGTGCTAATTCTAGGTTATTGAGTATGGCTTTGATAATTACAGTTATAACTGGAGAGCAGGGTTTGAAGTTTAGCTTTGGGGATTGGGGTGGGGTTTTTTTGTTTGTTTTGGTGTGGGGTTTTTGGGGTTTGTTTCTTTTTTTTTCTGGTTTATGTTTGGTTCTGTTTTTTTTTTTTTTTTTTTTTTTTTTCCTGAACTCACATCTTTACCAGTGATACTCAATTGACTATGAAGACAACCCACAAAATCCAGTCTTTAGACTGTGAATATGCTGAACTGTGGAATATGTGCTTTGGGTCCAGCCTCACTCAACTTTAGAATTCACTGCAATAAAAAGCTAGCCTGAAGCCAGAAATCTAATTTTTGTCAAAAGTTAAAGTTCTCCTTCTGTGTAATTTGGAAAAAGTGAAGCCTGATTTTTCTCCCTCTTCTTCTCTTTAGGGGGGGTGCCCGAGGCCTTATTTTCAAGAACAAAATGAATATTTCTTGTTATTTCAGTTGCCAGTGTTTATCTCTCACCTTTCCCAATTGCACAGCCCAGCTCCTTAGCTTGTCCTTGTCTGGAACTATATGGGGTAGCCCAGCCTACAAACTTGTTAGCTATAACATCACTTGGCATTTTAATGGACCTACTGTTCAAGAACAGAATTTTGCACTGGGCTTGATCTAATGTTTGCTTACTACTGAAAAGGTCTGCTTTACTCAGGATCTAGTCCAGAGTGACTACGAGCCATGGTATCTCTTTCAGGCATAATATAGTTTCCCCTCAGTTTCTCCTTCATCATAGTGATCTGTATAAACAGCTGATCTAAACATTTTTTGCTTTGCTTTTAAACTGATGGAACGGCTAGACTTATTGCCATAAATTGATATGGGTCTGATCCTGCACTACTTCATAGAATCATAGAATGGTTTAGGTTGGAAGGGACCTTGAAGATCATCGAGTTCCAACCCCCCTGCCATAGGCAGGGACACCTATCACTAGACCAGGTTGCCCAAGGCCATGTCCAGCCTGGCTTTGAACACCTCCAGGGGTGGGGCCTCAACAACCTCTCTGGGCAACACGTTCCAGTGCCTTACCACCCTCAAAGTGAAAAATTTCTTCCTAATGTTTAATCTAAACCTGCCCTCTTCCAGTTTATAGCCATTCCCCCTCGTCCTGTCACTACACGCCCTAGTAAAAAGTCCTTCCCCAGCTCTCCTGTAGGCCCCCTTTAGGTACTGGAAGGCGGCAATAAGATCTCCCCGGAGCCTTCTCTTCTCCAGGCTGAACAGCCCCAACTCTCTCAGCCTCTCCTCATAGGAGAGGTGCTCCAGCCCTCAGATCATCCTCATGGCCCTCCTCTGGACACACTCCAACAGGTCCATGTCCTTCTTATGTTGGGGACTCCAGAGCTGGATGCAGTACTTCAGGTGGGGTCTCACGAGAGTGGAGTAAAGGGGCAGAATCACCTCCCTTGACCTGCTGGCCACAACTTGTTAAAGGAAAACTTAATTAAGGGAAAGTAGCAATAGCATAAATCTGACTTTATTCTGAATTTTTAAAACTAATTATTATATTTCATCGGTTGGTGTTAGGAAATATAACATATGACATTTTTTACGCTTCTGATTTCATCATTTCAGTGGTGCTTACCTTGACCGCTGTTGACTGACATTCCATGCAGGTTGCAACAGCCATTAATTTTAAAATAATCTGATTTAAAATATATTTTCATATTTACTCCCAAATCCATGCTTTGGAACCAAAGGAGGCTGATCTTTATTAAAAGTGAAGCAGAAATACTCAAGCTCCAACTCCTGGTAACTGTTTGGGTTGATACAGAACCATCTCTGTTGAAAATGTGCTATGTTTACTCCTGGGGAGCTGCAAAACTCCCATAGGAATACTGTGTTCCTGCACTATGGCAAAATGTGAGAAACTGCATCTTAAAATCATGATAAAGGAAAGTGATTTGGAATATTTGTAGATGTTTCTAGAATACGTTAGTTGATCACTTTCCCAATATCTGCTGGCTGCACAGTTAGAATTATGTAGCAAAATTAGGAACAAAGTTTAGGCTGGATTATAAAAAGATTTCTGATGACAGGTTTAAGTAATGAAGTCATCCTAAGATGTACTAAGGAAGCTGTATGTCAGAGCTTTCTCTCCTATATACTAGCCTATTTAAAATAAATTTACATTTAAGGTCTGATATGAAACCCATTTAAGTTAATGGAAAGACTTTAATGCTCTTTGACTAAAATGCATGTACAAGATCACATATTTTCTGTGTTTCTATTTCTGTAACAGCTCGGCAGGATTTACTATTCCTATACATTTCCAGCAAGGCTTCCTCCAGTTTCTTTTGTTATTATTTCCCCTCATGATAATATCACACATCATTTCTCTTCAGCATCTCTAAGGCCCTACCTGATTTTCCTACCAGCCAGCAGCTTAACTCTCCTCTAAGCTGTGAGTTGTGTGAGACTCCTCAAACCCACCAGTCTGCCTTGTGAATGCAGCTGTAATTAAAAACAAAACAACAAACAAACCACGAGTTCTGCTCTGTGCAAACAGTCCAAGTCAGAACTTCTTCCTAATTCTGTCTGTCTGTTGGTTGTTGTTGTTGGGGTTTTTTTTTTGTGTTTTTTTTTTTTCTTTGAATTTATACAGTATTTAAGTTTAATTTCAGGTTGGAGATACATTGGCTTCATGTCTGCTATTGTTACCTCTCACTTCATGAAGAGCAAAGCTATTTCCTGCAGCAAACGCTGCTGGAATGCAGTATGACAGTAATAGACATTTGCTGTTTATACACAGTGGGTACTATTTCTTTTCTGGATAGCAGTTTAGAATGCCTTTGTAATTATTTTTTATATATCCAGAAGGCAAAGGCTTTGGTAGTGTTAAGTTAGTGTGTTACCTGCTGTAGCTTCTTGTGAAATGCATTTCTGAGCCCTGTGATCTAGTAAGAGAAAGATTCAAATCAAACCCATAAATTTGCTAGTTGCAAGGGGCAGAGAGAAGGGAAATAGTGATCAGCAACACCTGGATGTTGCAAATCTGTGAGCCATCCCAGAACTGTGGAATGGACTATTCCGAATACGGGAGTGTTAATGATCCAGTTCTATGGCTTTTCTCCTTTCCTTTTTGTCTATCTCTATTCCTTCTCTCCTGAGACCTTCTCCTTCCCATCTCTTCCAAATTTTAACCTTCTTAAATTTTTACATAGCTTTGCAATCTCGGACTAGCAATGAAGAACTCAGCCAGACCCAGAATTTGGCACTGGGATGAAGCAGAAGTCTGTGGTCACCTCTTAAAAGTTTGAGTCCAGTTGTAGAGAATAAAGTAATGGTAATGAACCTCTGGAGAACAGTTACGTGACAGCTGTGTTCTCACACACTGCATAGAGCTCACAAGTGCAAAGTCAACACTTACCAACAACTACCACAAAATCATATTGTAAATGTCCTACATATAATTACAGCCACCATCACTAGAATATTGCAGATATTGTTAGAATATTTTCCTAGCAACTGTGATCTCTGTTTGCTTATTTCTCTTTCTGATTTTAATGGTAACTTTGGTATATTTCTCGAAAGTAGATTAATATTGCTTTGTTTGTAATCCTGAAAGACTTCTGATGCACTTTATGCTTTAATGTAATTATGCCTAATAGATGGAATACAGCAGCTTTGTAAAGATTGTTCATATCCCTGCCAGATACTTGGCTGAGATAAACATGTCTCTAGTTTATTTAACATGATTAACTACCTGAAGTATTAAAATTCTTATACAGCAATTCACAACAGCCAAGGATCGCAAGATTACTGAAGAGACACTGCATTTTATGAGACAGCACCAGTTTGATGTACACACCACAATGGGTAGCGCTAATGGGCTGCGATCCAATAGCCTCCGTTCTCTTCCTCCCCTGTAAAAATGATGCTGGGTGAAGATTTGATAATCCCTGGTTCCCATTCAGTAAAGAATTAAATGAGGCATTTTATTTATTTCCCATCTAACTGATATGCTTTCCTGCATTTGTACCAGAGAAAGCCCGCAGCATACTAAGGAGGGCACAGCACTAGGGCTGTACCCAAGCTGGCACAGTTTCTTTTACCTCCCTTCCAGCTCAACCTCCTTTCCTCTCCACATTGACACTGAGGCCATGAATCAGAGCCCATTGCAATTGATGACAATGTTGATATCCTTAAACAGCCGCTGGTTTTAATTACTAAAAAAGGTTTTCTTCCATTTCCTTGCATAACTATGTTGTCCCTGCTCCTGCTGTTGGTTCCAACTCTGATAGTCTAAGGCCACCTCTGGGACCAGGAAGCACTGAGCTACTTCATGCTGCAGCTGGAGAGCGTCAGAAACAATGGGAGAAAAATATAAGCCCGTGTTCTACGTAACATTGAGGTTTTTATAAGCCAGTCAGGAAGACAGTGATATAAGACCATGCAAATGATGAAGTTTAGTGGGTACTATTATGTACAGAAGCTCTGAAGACAAGGATTCATCCCACCTTCTGCAAGTGTAGATTGCCACATTGGTTTTAACTACTTGAGATGCATCCCATGAAACCTGAAGCACCAAAATGTAACATCTCTAGAGACCTGCTAAGATCTTTGGTGGACTAAAGTTGCTCTATAGAGTTGCCCTTTAGAGTTGCCCAGATCTTTTCACTGATGCTATAGGGAGCCCAGGAAGGCTATACTTCCAAAGCAAGCATTGCCTATTAAAGTCTTTTCTGTGAAAATCTGGACCCATGGAAATCAATGGGGAATTACCTCTCCATGTCCAGACAGTTATTGAGCTGGAAGAAGAAGGTTCCTAATTACAATCATTTAGCATAAATGCTTCTTTTCAAGAATGGGAAATTGATCTGACAAGCTGATAGAAACTGCAGACTGTGTGTGTCAACAGGAGAGGGGGGGGAGCAAAAGCAGGAAGGTAGGAAATGTCATTATTTTCTCATTCTTCAAATTAATACTTTGAGGAATAATTTGGCAATTGCTCATTGTTCTAATGAACCCTTGCTCTTAGTTATGATAAATACTAAATTATAAGATAATTTCTCCTTTGCTTTCACTGACAAAGTTGTATTGACAAGACACAATGAGATTTTTTTTTTAATGGAAAGCAAAAGCAGAGGATTTCATGCAATGCTGCAGAGCGCTCTGAGCTGGTGAGACTAAAGCAGGGATGCTTATGATAAAGCACTGCAGAACACAGTTGATTAGAGCATTGAATTAACTATGCTCTCATGTTCTCTCTCTCTCATCATCTTGTTCGTTCTTTCAGTCTTCTATTTCACCCTTTCAATCTGCACATTATTGTTTTCTTGTCCAGAAGTTTTTTTGAGAATTCAGCACAAATGCCAGCACTTGACTTTCATCAGAAAACAATCCCCAGCGTTCTGCTCCAGCAAGTCCCAACAAATCCTGCACATGATGGCTTCTTCAGGTCAAGCTCTAGCAGTCTATGTCGATTAAATGAATGTTGAATAATACAGAACAGCTGTATAAACCTGTGATCTTTAGTGTTTATTTGCCTATAAAATGACATCACTGCTGTGACACTAGCGATCAGACCTAGGACTTCTCTTTCTAAAGGCAGGGTTGAATTTAAAGACCCAACACAGTCAGGTCAAAGGGTATGAAGTGAAATCAAAGTCAAGGTTAAGGCTGCTTCTGCAGGTCTGTGATTGGATGTAGAAACATATCCAAGAACCTCTCCCCATTCATACTGTCTCCTACCCACTACCTTTAGCCATGGGGCACGAGAGGATCATGTGGCACTGCCTGAAGGCCAAACAGCAAAGCTGATGTTTACGTTTGTGCCAGTGTCCTGAAGTCTCTGTGTTAGGATGAGTCAGGTACTTCCTCTGGTTGGGAGGCTTTTCTGGTAGGGTGGTTCAGATGTCCACGTATACGTCAAAGTCTGAAGCTGAGCTCGCTCAGTATGAACCACTCACTGTGCACATGACAGAAAGGGTAGGTCATTGGCAGTAAGAATTAATAGCAAGCTCTCTGGCGTAAATATTTGAATAGGCCTTCACTGTCTGCAGTAACACATTCAGTGCTATTAATGCAAGTGCTTTAAAAAACTTTAATCTCTGTGGAATCGTAATTTACTCCTGTGAATTGCAAGCTATGTGTGAAAATGTTCAAGTTTTCCAACTGCAAGGCTAGTTCTGCCCTTGGACGCACTACATTATTTTCCTACTGATGTGAGACAAGAAAGTAAGTGCTTCTTGGAAGTAAATAATATCAAACTGAAGAACAGTGTATATTGTGACTATGCACTTCCATTCATATACTTGCATTCATTTTGAGGCCTGCTAGAATGAGCCTTTTATTTTCTAATACTAAGGCAATATATACTACTGTAACAAGGCAATGTGTCTTTTGAGGGCATTTCTGATCTTATTGTCTGTTAGATCTGCAGTAATAGTACGACTCCTGTTCTTGCAGATGCTTATACTAGGAATATCGTGCTGTACTTCACACCCAGATACCATCAATGGCTGACCTGAAGTGGTAACTGGCAAATAGAAGCAAGGCATAAATGGGCTTTCACCTTTTAGTTATTTTTTAATTCAAAACTCTGTTGACTAATACTTCAGAGCAAACTTCTGTTAGAGGTTCTTCTCAGTTATGTTAGAGTTTCTTCAGCAACCTCTGGCATGAATTGGGGCTTCTGCAGTCAGGACTGTGTACAGTCCTTGCACTTACGCAGATCTTCACTAATTTTACTGGGCATTGTGTGATTCTGAGGGTCCATTTGCATGAACTGCTGGTAGAAATTGCATATCTTTTAGAAACTTTAAAATTTACTTTTTTTTTTTTTTTTTGTCCTGTAAATGAAAACAGGATGTTCTGCTGGCCATATGTAAAAGCTCATGAATAGAACGCGCATTACTAGCCAGCAAAAATCCATTTTAATGAGACTTTAAAATATAAACAAGATGTGTTTCCTTAGTTATCAAATTCCCTTGGCCCTCTATGTTATTCTACTAGGCAGACCATGGGTGATGAGTTAAATGAGGATGGTGCTTTGAGCCTCCTTATGGACATGATTCATATCTGCAGCACAATGCCTTTGCAGCTGCCATACTAATGTATATGACTGAAAAATTCCAGTCTCTGTTGACCACAGAGGTTTTCCTCCTCTAGCCCCTGCACAGCCAGGACTTCTCCCATTCACCTCCTGCAGTATGCTGGGTTGGGGTGCCCTGGTGTGGGCTGCCTTTTTGACAAAAACTCCACAACACTGTCATGAGGCTCTGTCAGAAGGCTTCAAGTTTCCGTGATAGCCAGCATCCTTGGCCATAATTAAAAATTGCAGTGGCATGTGAAAAAGCGGAGTTAGTAAGCTACTATTGTTCAATGCTTTTATTCCAGCTATTCATAACACCCATATAATAAAATTGTATTTCCAGTATCAGTAGCATTCTAGTAAAGCATCCGATGCACAATTTTGGAGGAAAACCCAAAAAGTCTTCCAGGAAGTCATTATCAAGTGGGAATGAGATTAAAAGTCTCTTCTTGGGTTTACTGTTCAGTAAATTTAGCATTCGTTGTTTAAGAAGCATCATTCTTTTTCTGCATGATCAATATTAAAATATCAATACTTAATATACTAGAAAAATTGTTTTCTAGTATCAAACTACCTCCACCAGTAAAAATTGTACCTCCACATAAATGTAACAAACACAGTAACCTAAACCATAGCTCTTCTTAAAAACTGCCAGTGTTTAATTGTCCCAATTAAAAAACAACATTCTGTAGCAAGCAGATGATGAAAACACTGAACAGACCTCCCAAGCTTTTAACAACAATGAAAATAAAAGAAATAATAAAATAGAAATGTGTTCTCTACAATGCTTCAACAACTATTACTCAAGATATAGTTCAATTTATTTGGGAGAATGCTAATATGGATTCTTTTACTTCTTACTTTTAAAGAAGCATACAAACAACACCTGAATAAAAATCTATTTAGATATGTGAAAATACCATGAGAAGATCATGACAAACCCAGGAATCTTACACCAACAGTGTCCAGAGTTTCTGATATTGTATAGGTGAAAGAAAGAACAACATAGAGCTTATACCTGTGAAATATTTGAACATATCCCTCGTGATTGATATTTTATGAAAATATAAATGAAATTATATTTCTCTTGCATAGTTTGAAGGACAGAACTTGTCTTCCTTCCAAAATAATGTGTTTCAATAAAATGAATATAAAACAAGGCTACAAATACATGGTTATGAAAAACAAGTAGATATTTTCTGCAGTGAAATTATGTATCTTGGGAAGCTCATATTGAATGCGGTGTAAATGCACTGGCAGAAATTTCACAAAGAATTCTGTCTTTTATAAACTGATTAAGGTTGTGGAATTTTCTGTTGATGTTCCTATAATTAATTTTTTTCTTATGTTGCTTATAGGGCAAAATCATTTTGTAATTATCTGATAAAATTATTCTGACACTGCAAAGTATTGCCTTACATAACAAAATCAATAGCTTGAAGTATTATAAATGATCTAGTAACTGCCCTAAAGAGCTGCATTCTATTACTTCTCCTCATTTTCCCACAGGAAAGTAATGAGTTCCCAAGACCACACTTACAGTTCAGTCATTTATTTCCATACTCCCTATAAGATAGGCCTGCAAATGTGAGGCCCATCATTAAGAAATTCAGGTCTCCGTTTCCATAAAGGCTTAACTCATTAGTTCACTTGGCTTGTCAAGAAGTGTAGTTAGGGCAAAATGTGGATCTACAGTTAAAAAGACTTTACTGCAAATTGTTATTCTTAGAGATGAATTTGCTTGGAGTCCTTGCATAAGTACAAAGCCTGGCTAAGTCCCATGTATAAGTAGGACTCACCTATGTGGTTGGCTCTACTAGGCTAGGACTTATTTGAAACAGACAATTTATAACAAAGAAGGGACACAGGCAAGGAAGGAACCCAATAGATGGTGTGATTTGACAGCTTGATTATAGTTAAAACATAACCTCAAGAGGCTTGGGATTTAGATTCAAACTCAACAATTCTACATGTATCTATACTTTACTGCCTATCAGGACCAAGGCAAGACTAAATAAATCTTATTTGCTTAATGAAAAAAGAACATCCTGACACGGTGAACAGCACAAAAGTGACTAATCCATCTCTGTCTTCCCCAGTGAATATTATTCATTATGCTGTTTGCTTTTCTAGAATATTTTTTTATAGTCTGAAGCAATAATTGCATATGTAACTACTAGCATGAGATATCTATAAGAAAACTGACCCAATAATTTACAGCCTACCAATGCAATAAATATCTCTTGGCTTTTGATGAATTATTACTAACCTGAATACTCCTCCCCCCCCCCCCCCCAGCCCCCTCCATGTGTGTATTTCTTTAAACTCGTCACCATATGTCTGAGGGGAACAGTTCTTGATCAGGAGGTGTTTTTCTGATTAGTTGATTGTGTCTGTCTGACTCTCACAAATTCCACCTGTGTTACAGTGAACCTCAGCAGTGGGATATCTCCCTAAGCTAAGAGTGCAATTTCCTCAAGTGCAATTTCTCAACAAGTTTTCTTAAGGAAAACAAGTCAAGAACACAATTTCTGCAAGACTCATTTTATGGATGTCGTGCGTGTGAACAGTCCTGCTGGGGAACCAGTTAGCCATAACAAGTTACTAAGAACCACTGCAAAAGAGTCGTAAGAAACAATCTCAAGCAAGTTCGTTTAAAAGATACCATTTGTTAACGCATTTGCTCGCAGCTCCTGTGTGCACTTGGCTCGGGAAAGTTTACTGGCCCTAGGTGAGGCTTCCTCTGGCTCCTGGCACCCGGCAGGGAACGGCACCGTGCTGGGGGCTGGCTCTAGCAGAAAAAGGCAGCCGTTTCTGTCTCGGGGACACCGGTGGGGGGTTCCCCCGGTCCTCCCAGCGCAGGGCCC
>NW_009649936.1:1840892-1863783 GCF_000708025.1 Charadrius vociferus
CCCGTCGCCGCCTGGGGGAGTGGGGGACGCGGCGGGCGTGGGAGGGGGCGAGGCCCCGGCTCTCTCCCCCCCCGGAGTGCGGGCTCCAGGTCCCGCAGCCTCTCGTCCCGCCGTCTGCCTCGGGACCGTCCCGCCTTCCCCAAGTGTGCTCCCCCCGATGGGACGTCCGAAGGAAGCACAGGTGTATCCAGGTGAGCGGCGGAGGTCTGGGTTTGTGTCCCGCAGGACTTCTCTGGTGCATAATAAGGGTTGATGGCGCGCTGCAAACAAGCCTCCACCTCCTTTAGGGCACTTAACAGCATCTTTACCCACCCTCCTCCCCGACTGAGTTTGTGGGAAGGCAGTATGCTTGACGCTCCTTTCCCACTCTCAGGTCTGGTTGAAATTGGCCAACAGATACCACGTTCCAGGGAAGGAATGGCAGCTGCCAGATGAACAGGCAAGTTCAGACACTAACAGTCACCTTACTTAAGCCTCCTTTTCTTAGAAAATCTAGCTGAAAAGTAGAACTAAGATGACATTTACCAGACATAATTCTAATAATTTTTATTGTAGGATGCATCCTTTCCAGAGTACTCCACCTTACACTTTACCTTTTGTGTCTGCAGTGTGTTAAATTACCAACATTCCAAACTAACACACCTATTCAGTGGGAAGCAGAATGGGGTTGTGGCTTTTTGGGTAACATAAATAATAGCAATCTGCAGTTTCACAAGTCGTATCAGTTTCTCTGTATTTTTTTTTTTTTCTGAGATTAGCTGAAAGCTCAGCTCCACAGCTCATCTGTGCTCTGTCCCCATGGATTGCCAGTGATCTTTTTTTTCTCCTTCTGAGACAAAAGTATTATTTTAAACCAGCACTGCTTTAGCTTGTAAAATTTCCTTATTTGCATTTCCTTTCTCACCTCACCCTTCCTCTTCACACCTTCCTACATTTCCTAATGTACTTTCTGGGAATCTTTTTTTTTTTTTTTCCTTGGTCTAATCTCATTTGAGTCCATGCATTTGTGTTGTGGATGTATTATATCATGCTAGTCTAAAAACTGGCTGTGTTCTAGTTTCTTAAGCTTTTTCCATAAAAGGGAACCTCACTGAAAAGAGCAATATGAGGCCTCTTCTTCCTTGGAGATTTGCACGGCTATTCATTTCTTCTTGCAAACTACTGTTCTTTAAATCTCTTCCCTTGTGCTAAGAGCATATCTACTGGAACACTATCTGTTCTCCAGGCTGAAGCTGTGTTTCTAGAGCCACTTGTTACTCATTTTTCATGCTTTCACTTGCCAACACAGCAGGGAAAGTGGGCATATTCAAAATGGAGAAAGCGTTTCTGTGGAACAAGGGGATCTATGAACTTATCCTTCCCAACTCCACGATCCTGACACAATGTGATGTGTGATAGGGCCTTTTATCTCTATTAATTGCTAAATATTTCAGGAGGAGCAGCATATGGATGGTTATATTGAGCTTGGAACCATAATAGCATCATTAAATTGCACAAACCCTTGTGCTTTCCAAATGGCACCTTTTCTCTTGGGGCACACAAACTAAAATGGCTCTTGAACAGGTGCACAAATAATTATTTTATACTTAGCCTGCTGTCCCCCTTCAATCTATTTGTCTCAGTTGCAGTTTTCTCTAAGCCAGCTCCATGAATCTCACTGCAGAACCTCTCAGAGTCTATTAATACTTATGCTAGCACACACAGAAAAGATGCCTGCTCCTTTCTTAAGGTCCCAGGCAAAGGCCTGACTGGTATGTTGCTGAGATTTCTTTTCCCTTTGTATTTCAGTTGACGGCCAAAGGAGCACTTGAGCTGGCAGTCTCTAAATACGTATTTCTTGTTCAGGGTGATTTCAGTTAATGAGCTTTGACTCAGAGACCCCTCCCGCCTCCCTTTGGACAGATAGTCCCAGAAATTACTTTAGCAGACTTGTGCTTTGCCTGAGGGAACAATTTCTGTCAGGAACTGAAGTTTATAGCATCTTGAGGTTTTTGGAATTGATTTTGGAGAGTACATTTTTTTAAACAAGAGGAAGAGTAAAAGCATGGGCTGATAAGGATAAGAGGTGGAGGGGATTGGTACATCCTACTTTAGATGCCTAACTTTAGGGATTTACATTAGGAGTCTGCTCTACTTAAGAGCTCCTCTACTGAAGAGAGGAGCCTGTAGAGGGCTACTCGGTGCACCTGAAAACCCCTTCAGTTCTGAATTGCCCCCTGGGAGGTTTTCTCTCCTGCACTTCCTGTTAATTGTATAGGGATTGTGCTGAGGTTGTCGAGAGATTATATGGAGACCAACTGCCTAATCTAGGATCTCACGCATGATTATCCTCCTGCAGTTTTCATTTTGCCAATGCAACATGGCATTTACAAGTGGAGAAATCACTTGCCAGCACCTCTCTAGGAGTGATGATGTTGTATGCTTGCCAACTGGAGATAGTTGTATTTCAGTGAAGCTACAGCTCCCAGTACAAAATGTGAATGCATGTGTTATTCCCATGGCCTTATCTGGCAAGCTCATGCAGCTTCATGCTAGCATTATTTAAGTCACATCCGTAAGTGTATGCAATGCCATCATCTTGCTACCTACACTGTAGTTTCTGGTACGCTGAATCACCTATGCCAATCCTGCATGTATGGCTTTTGCTTGCTGTGTGCATTCTGCAAATGCAATCCCATGCACAACAAAGAGCATTGCCTGTTTGAAGTCTGATGAAATTGAGTCAGAGCTACCGGTTCTTCTCTTTAAGTTCTGAAATGTTTGCTTTGCTTTGTATATGTCCCTCCTTCCGTCTGGAAGGGTGAGCAGATGAATAAAAAATGTGTCTGCAGAAGAATTTTGGCCACAGAATGGTGTTTCATACATAAACTCTGAGTTTTAACTATATTAAAGAGTCTGTAATTTTTAATCCACCTCATTAAAGGGTTGCTGTTTAGCTGTAAGACAAAGTTTGTCCAAAGTTCTTCTCAAAATTATGGCACTTACCTGAAGATATCAAAACGCATCAAAAAGCATCTGGTTTTATGACTAAGATGTACACTTTGGCAGTCAAATGGCTAGCTGATCCCGGCCCATGGCTCTTAGACGCCATTACAAACCAAAAGCACGTGAAGATCAGACCTGGGGCTGTTTTGGTGTACAAGGGGAACAAATCATCTGGCAGCTTTGGGGAAGCCACCTTGCCTAGACCCTCCTTTGCTCCTCCTCTCGTTATTACACTTCTTCTCACTGGCCTAGAAAGTGTAAGTCTAGATATTGCTTCAGACCATATGGCAACACTGAGAGCTTTTTTGCACAACGGTGAGAAAAGCTATGGTTAGAAATGTCTGCTTAAAGATCAGTTAAAACAGTTTTGGTTCACACAACTTGATAATATTGACAAAGGGTCAAAATTTGCTAATCTAACAGTAATTTTAAATCCTCAGTAGGTTTTATGGCTTGTTGGAATTGGGGAAATTGTGCAGAGCAAGCCATTGGAAACTGAAGGGGAGATAAGGAGAGACTAGTGGGTGGAAGCTGTCTGATTTTGTTTTCTGGCAGGAAGAATACCAGAGGGAATTCTCTTTCCCAGCCTACCACCCCCATTTTTTCCTTATTTACACATCAATGCATGATTTTTTGGTGTCTAACATTTCCATAATGCAATCTGGTAAACCTAGCACAGCTGTTTTGAAAACCTGCCTGATATTTAGGTTTGCTTTACTGTGCAAAAGCTCCTATTTCACTTGCTAGCCTTCCTGTTTCTGGATGTCAAGATAGGGAATGGCTATAAATGTGGAGTTAGGTGTCACAGTTGCCAAGATTTATTATGGAGTGGTTTGTAATAACCTTCTCCCCTTTACCCTTTATCTATCTTCTGTATTCTGCAGGGTGAAGTCTATCTTTCCTGATATTTTTGGATAGAACCTGACACAACAAAGCAACTTTGCTGTCTGCAATCAAGTACTTTTGTAACAAGGGAACAAAACAAAATAAATAAGCCAACCTAAAGCTATTGATCTTCATGGAGCATTATAAGAGCTGCTTATGTAAAGCTGTTTTGCAACAATCACAGAGATGCAATGGCAAGCTTGGAATTTTGCTGCATGCAGAAGCAAAATCTCCCCATGTTTCCCACAGTATCCCATTTGATGTGCAAACTGTCTTCCCTCATAATGTAGCTTCATGCTTGGGCAACAAATATCTTTCTAAGCATTCTTCTTTCTTTCTAAATTGCAGGACACATAATAATCATATGAAACTTCCCCCCCGTCCCCCAAGCAAATTTAATTAATCAAGGCTTGTTTAATTTTAGTCCCCTTCTACTCCTTTTATGAGTAATTATTTCAACTCTTTAAATCTCAAGTGACTCCCTTCAGCTCTCTTGTTTGGCTGAGATTTCTTAATCAGTTATGAATTTTAATTTTCAACAGGTAAATTTTTCTTATGGAGGTCAGGTCAAGTACCACATTTGTGGTCTTCCTTATATATATTATAAAGCAGTCCATCACTGCTTCTCTGTCACAGCTTCTAGTCTTTCCTCTCTGTTTTGTCTGCCTTCCATTCCTACTTCAGCTTCCTATTTCCTGAAATTTGGTTCATAAAAAATTTTCATCTCTGTTATGCTGTTCTGGTTTAGGACTAGAGGTCTAGAAATAACGTGCAGGGTCATCGGATCATGTCTGCACTGAGCCGTACAGTTCCTTCCTTCCAGTGATTGCTGTTTACTGTAAAACCAATCTGGAGGTTTTTTTGTGTGTGGTTTTTTTAATTTTTATTTATTTATTTTTATTCCTGCTCAACTCCTGAAGCATTACTGACTCCTGTGGTGGTTAGAAATTCATTTTGACATTGTACTTTAAAATTTTGCTTGTCTGGTTAAAATCTTTTTATTCAGGTAGTGAATTTTCCACTAATTTAAAACCATGCTTACCTCTTTCTCCCTTCCCTTCATCTGATCTGATATATTTATAGCGAATAACTTAATTGCCTCTTTGTCTTTATTTTCCTAGGTTGAACTAGACCCATTCTTGCTGTTTTTCCCTTATACCATGAGCTCTCCATTCTCCTTATCAGCCTGCTGGTCCTCCTCTGTACAATATCAGTTTAAATTCATCTTACTGGTGCAAAAGGAACCAGAATTGTGACAGTATTACTGCAAAAGGCTCATCAGTGTCATGTATAACAGAAACAATATTCCCCTCTCCCTACAGGAAAGGTCCTAGCTGATGTGGTGTAGGATCACATTTACTTCTTTACAGTTATATTGCACTCATGGCTCTGTTATCCTCTGACTGAGGAGGATACAGTCAATTCCTTCTCTTTCCTTGTCAGTCCAATCATGTTTGTAACTCAGGGCAGGAATTTCTGCTTAATTCATGACTCTGCACTTTGTACTATTAAATCTCACTCCATACCTATTACTTTACTCCAGTTTTCAAGGTCATGCAAGTCACTGTAATATTCCCAGTCTTCCTGTTTTACAGACAGTAGTGCCTCAATTTGTGTAATCGACACATTTCACTGGTACTTTCCTACTCTGCAATGTGACATAGTTTTGGCTGTGTGCCGCCTCCTCTTCTTTCTGAATCACTGCCTTGCCCAAATAGGAGAAAGGAAATAACTGACTTCGAAAGTCAAAAGCTAAAAAATGTGAGTCTCATTGTTCAAAGTCTAAAGTCAGGTAGTGAAAATGACGGTGGCTCCTTCCTGCTGCAAAATCAGCAGCATTTTGTGGTATTGTGTCCCATTCTGCAGTGGTTTCATGGCAGGGCTGACTGGTTGTGTCCACAAGATGCTCCTCTCCCATGGACACCTCCATGGGTGCAATAATTAACTACTACTGGCTCAAACAGCAAATTGGTGTTAGAGGGGAATAGAGTGCATATTGTGGGAAAAGGTGGCTGAAGGTAAAGGAAGGTTTGTGTTTGTGGGTAGGAAACGATGCTCAGCACCCTGCCATTGTGGCTGGAAAGCTGGTTTGTTGCTTGGGGTTAATTCTGCCAGTGTTACGAAGGGTGTTGAAACTGAAAGGGCAAAAAGGCTTCGTGAATATAATCAGTTATAAAAGCAAAGAGGAAAATTTGTTTTTCCAAAGTGATGATTATAAACTGCCCAATTAAGTAAACAAAGAAGTAGTTGAAAAACCAGCACTGACAGACATCAGATAATAAAATTAATTATAAACAGCAGCCAAAATGCAGCAAGTACAAACTAATCAAAATACTTAATTAGGCTTTGCAGTAGCTACTTTTTTCCCTACCACTATTTATTACAGTTTTATCTGGGGGTTGGTGTCTTTGGTAAGGCTCCAAAGTGTATAATAACTAGTTTAAAAGCCTTATGCTCCTACAAAATAATAATATTTTGAAACATGGTACATTTCAGGCTGACTCAGCACAGTAAGGAAGGACCCCCTTGCCCTAAATGAAGAGATCTGAAAGCTGATATTGCCTCTATCTGTTCTGTACCTCTTGTGGTATTAAAGAGGCTTGAGGTACTTACCAATATGTTAATTTTTGGCCAGACAGCTGCCATTTGTGTCATTGCAGGTATCTTCCCCAAAGACCACAGATAAATCAATACTGAATTTAAGGATGTAAAAGATCTGTAACAATAAAAACATATCTGTGTACAGAAAACACACTAAAGAAGCTAGTGGCAATTTAGAAAAAAAGGACCCGTCAATTGTAATGGATATATTGTTGTCATTTGAGGTAAAAAGAAAAAAAAAAGAAAAAATAAGAAAAAAGGAAAAACAGAAAAAAAGAAAGGAAATCTTATTTATTTGTATTTAGGCATGTAAAAAACAGCTACACTAATTTTTTTGGCTCCTGCCCTAGTTTCAAGGTAAAACATGGTGGTGAACTAAACTACTACAGACTGATCATATCAGTCACAAATAGATAACCTGACATCAAACGACATCCACAGAGGACAATTTGGCTGAGGGGCTTTTAAGGAAGATGGATTCCATCCACCTGTCATTTACAGACAATTCCCAAGGATGCTTAACTCTGTAGTCAACGTGTGCACATCCCCCTTCAGAGGGTGTCCTTATATAAGCATAGGCAGTGAGCCTGGTGAAATGGGCAGAAGTGCCATGTTTGGCTACAGAAACCTACTGGTTCTAAAAGGAGTTTTATTTAAAATGTAGGGTCTCTTTAAAGCTAGGATGGATTTTTGTTTAATTTAAAAAATTGGGCAAGCTAGACTAATGTAAAAGGAACTTCTCGTTTCATGCCAGTCATAAACTATTGCTGCATAGCTCGGTGTTAGGAATTTTAAACCCTGACAGTTTAATTACAAAGTGATACCATTCTTTCTATATTTATAACAACATTTTGATTTTTGATTTGTAAATTCTGAACTAAGGCAAATGGACTTCGCACAGAAAGGGGCTGGATTAACATCTCCATTTCTTTTTGTCCAAGTCTATGAGATCACACACCAGCTGTGGTGATGGCGTCTCTCTTCTCTTTTGCCTCACAAGAAATTGAATGTAATGGAAATACACATAGTGCTACCACTGCTTGTTTCATGAGGCAGTTCACATTTTGTGGATGGCGCATTAAAACAAGAACAGGCAATAGGATGACTGTCCCTTCTGAAGTCCGGCCAAAAGGACTGGTCACAATCATATGCTGCTGAAAACCTGGAGGTGAACTGGGTACTCATAGTAGCAGTCCAGACTGTGAGGTCCTTCCCTTTTCCAGCTCTTTCATATGGTGAAAAGTGGTATTGAAAGTTTTGGATGAGCTCCTGGGATTCCTCACCTGGCACATCTACTGAGGGGTTTACCCTAAATCTGTCCCACAAAGACACACACACCTGTGCCCATCCCCTCACGGTCTGGGATAGTGGGGCCATGTAGGAGCAGGGTTGGTGTCATCTCTAGGCAAGATTTGGATGAGTGTTGAAGCTTATCAAGTTCAGTGCTGCAATTGTCACAACCTGACAAATCCACAAAACAATATCGATGCTGAAAAGGTCCTTAAAACCTCTGAGACAGCACAGGATTGTGTCGGTGCAAAGGTGTTAGATCTCTGCTTTCTGGCTCACTGGACTTCCAACATCCAACAGGGAGAACTAGAGGATCAAAGACTTCAAAAAAACCCACAGTGGCAGGCCATGTTATAAACCAAGGACAGAGTGCAATATCCAGTTTTTCTCTTGCTTCTCTAGTATTTCTCTTGCATGGTTGATGGTTTTCATGGTTGATGAATGGAAGGTGACAATAGCGTTGATAAATGAAAGGCGTTCCTAAGCCATCTGTGCTTTCAAATTGTTTTGAAAGAACTCAGACCCACGTATTGTAGAAGGGTTTATACTCTAAACTCTTGTACAAACCAGAAACCTCGTTTTTCCCAGTTCTCTGTGCCTTGTACCAGCACTTGTATCTATGAAAAGTAGATACAGCTAAAGCTGTTATCCCTCCTGTCATCTTATGAGCAAGGTATTTTATATACTTGCTTTGCACTGGTATCTTTGGCCATTTGGGTTAATATTTATCTAAAATGATGAAATAGGCTTTCTCTGATGGTGGAGAAGGAAAGCCATTCTGTTCTTCATGTCTTAGACATATCCTGCTGTGGTGAAGTATATTTGGGCTTTTTTTTTTTTTTTTTTTAATTTGTTCCCAGCAGTGTGATGTTCCTCTAAGGAGAGTGCACGAGGAGAAACTTCTTAAAGGAGGGGAGATTGCCCCTTCTCAAGGGAAGCTGCAAAGCTTCTGAGGGGAGCAGGCGTCAGAAACCACTGAGTAGCAGAAGCAGAAAGCAGCAACGAGAAATTCCCATCATGGTGCTCAGGGTTTGCTGTTCCAGGAGAGCTGGAGAAACTGCTGGGAGCATCAGGAAGGACACGTGCTGTGGGAATGAGAGGCAGCAGGAAGAGCAGTGCAGGAGCAACGGGATAAGCCAGTGTCTGCCACCACTCCCTGGGTAGGTGAGGACCTCCATGGAAACAAGGAGAGGAGCAGGGGGTAAAAGCAGTGACTAAACCCTTTTTATTTCTGTTCTGTCTTTTCTTGTCACATAACAGCTTTTGCCATCTAAAAGTCCACCACCCTAGTTCTTATTCGACTACATACTTGCCTTCTGAAGTTTAAAAGTCTCTCAGCCTTTTTGTGGAGTTTGCCATGAGGAAAAGATACGGGCACCTCAACAACCTGGGCAGCTCAGGATCTGGTTGCTGTAACAATGAGATCAATTATCCTCTGCTGATAATTCCCTCTCTGGGAGCTCTCTGGGGGCTTTACAGCCAGTGTAGATTAGATATCTGCACCAGAACAGCTGGAATTAGCTGAAATGAATCCTGTCCTGGGATACAGTGAACGGCAAAGACTGAAGGATGACTGAGAGGCACAGCTTCTTGAAAAGTAGGAGAAGGGCTGAGAGGGCAAACCTGGAAAAAGGGATCCATTTCCATTCACTCAGGAGGAGGTCACTAGGGAGTTCTGTGGGAGCAGGAGTGTGGCTATGTAAGAAAACCTGAGAAAAGTCAATGCAGGGATGGCACTCAGCTAGGAGAAATCTTAGGGCAAAGCAGAAGAAGCTGCTAGTCAGGACAAGAAAAAATTATTACAGGAGATGTCTGTTCTAAAGCAATATTGTGTCTATTCAGAAATAAATGACAAAGAGAAATGCAAAGGTCTAAATTCAGAGCTTGTATTAAAAAAAAAACCCAACATTATCAGTTCTCTTTAATTGTTTTGTACGCAGATACAACTTAGTGTGAAACTTAGCAGATATTAAGAGAAACAGTGTTTTGGTTACCTGGAGCAGATTTCCAGTGGAGCTACTTGTTATATTTCCACGTATGCCAAAGGATCTGTAGTCATTACCGTCACTGAAGGATCTGTCTTTGCCAGAAAGGGCTTAGGCGAAAAAACCCAGACAGCTGAATTTCATAAAATTCACAGATCTGGTTCCATGGAGATGTCAGAATAAGCAAATGGGTGAGTTAGGAATGATTATAGCACAAAATTTACATTCTTATTTTTTAGTTGAAAATCAGCAGAAAACTATGTGCATCTTGCTTCTGGGAAACTCAGGAATTAGAAATACAAAATAATAAATGCTGCATTAGAAATAATACATACACAGCCAGTTTTCCTTTGTACGACGTCGGCTGTTGAAACTTACTAGCCAATGTTGTGAGATTTATTTCCAACTGAGAAGGCCACTTAAAGCTCAGTAACTAATGTGATTTAATAAAACACAGAATAATGCACTCCTACTTTCATTTTCCCAAATGAATATTAATCTCAGAAAACAACAAAAAGGCATGTAATCACTCAAGCGTGCTATTTTACAAATAAATTATATCTAAACCAAAACACATACTGGGTTTAGGAGATTCTTATTTGGCTTGCTCAGGCAGTTTCAGAGGAAGCAAGAATCTTAGGAATGTTCCCATAAGCTTTGATGATACTGTGGGCAGTCTTTGCTGCAGTCTCTGCGTGTCAGTTAATAAGCAATCCTGATTCTCTGTGAAAATGCAAACCACACACATACACATGTACACATATATAGAGTGAGATCCTGGCTTTATTAATGTCAATAGTAATTTTGCCCTTGCTGTCCACAGGGTTAAGATTTCACCCAGGAGGTTTATACTCTCCAGCGCTTTCCATTCCTAAGGGGTGATAAGGGCTTATAATTTAATTTCTGCCAAAGTAATAATGTCTGAGACACGGAAAAGCCACTCTCTTTCCCCAGCACGCTTTTTTATTACACAAAAGGCTCATAAATAGAAGCCTAAATAACCGCAGATCCAAAAACTCTCCAAACCCAGGAGGTTTGTGCACATCTCCTGAAGTCTGTGCCATTGAGCCTGATTCTGGTGCGGGAGCATCCTGGAGGTGTACTGCCGGCGCGCGAAGGGCGGCAGGCGGGCAGGCAGCCAGACAAGCAGCCGGCCACCCACACATCGCTGCAGCGTGCCTGCCGTACGACGTATGCTTTCAGAAATCCACTTGGATGCTTTTAACTTTTAACTTTCTGCTGTGCCTTTGATTCATTGACTTTCTGCGGATGGTGAAAGGTGTCTGGACGAGAGAGGGCTGGATGATTTTAGGTACAAAGAAATCCCGTGCCTTGAGCGGCTGTGGTATAAATGATTGGGTTAGCAGGGGAGACCTACAACCGCCTGCGGAGTAAGTAGTCACTTGGACAGGGGCACAGTCGCAGGGTGGCTGAGGGGCAGCAGGGACTGGGTGAGAGATGGATCCCTGCTGCTTTATCTAGGGCAGCCACAGAGCTGACCTGGTTCTGTAAACGGATCGATAACAAAACAAAAATGCGGGCAGGGGGCTGACACAACTCCTTATAATAGAGAAGACATGACATTTTTGATGAGTCTCCTCATTTTGATGCTGGCATGAACTGAGTTAAAACAAACAAACAAATAAAAAAAAGTGGGTATGGAAATACTGCAGCATCAGTAGTAGGCAGTGTGAAATTGCCCTCTTACTGTAAAATGTAAACAGTAGGCATCCAAGTTTGCCAGTTCTATTTTGTATTGCACAGCAAGGAGAAGGTTGTTGTTGTTTTTTTAATCAAGTCCTTCTCCAGTACTTAATGTAAGGTAATACATAATATATAGTGTTAGCAGGGGAAAAAAATAGCTGAAGGGAATAAGAAACGAGCTGGAAATATTTTTACTTCTAACTTGCTGGTTCAAATCCAGTCCATGCTGGTAGCAATCAAAAGTTGCTACCATCTGTTGTTTGGCGGCCTTTGTGGGTGAGCTGTATTGCTGTGGTCCCGTGGACAGGTGTTTCCATAATGACACCATTGCTGCGCTTGGCAGTCGCTGGTAACCTTGCTGGTAGCCTCCGGAGAAAAGCCAAAGACTGCAATGAACTTAGACACAGAAATATCTTCTCGCTCCCCCATGCCATGCCTGATTAGATTCATGAAGCCACGTGTGGGCTGTTTTCAGTGCTATGACCCGCGTGGGGTCCATTGCTTGGTCAGCCTTTGGCTGTTGCGAACTTCCATTCTCCCACCCAGGAAGAAGCACCACAGAAAGGACTTTGTCTCAGGGTATCCACGGGCCTATTGCCTGGGCACTCACTCATGTACAACTCTGAGAAGGGCTTCTTGGTTGGTATCCAGAGGCTGCCAGGGTAGCTGGTTATTTTTTTGTTTGGTATCCTCTTCTTACCACTTTTGCTCCCTGACTTCACTCCTGCCCCTGCCTCTGTTGGCTGTTCCGTCTCTCTGATACTGAGCTCTGTGTCTTCCTGGCTTTGTTCTGCTTCCCAGCATCCTTACGCTTCAGTGGGAAGTCTATAAGAAGGTCTTATAAAAAAGAAATAGGATAGCTGTAATTTACCAGTCCTTGGGTAGCCCTGCGGAAGGGTGGGCAGTGGCCTGAAGCAGTCAGGGCTTCTCTAGCACTCTGCAGTTTAAGCTGCCAGTAATTTGGTGGGTTTTTCCTGATTTGCCAGGGTCCAAATTACTTTCCACCTACTGCAGCCCAAGCACTAAAAAGCAAATAGTTCGCTTTCAAGCAAAGAAGGAACTATCACTTGTGCAGCTTCTGTGCTGCCCTCTATCCATCAAAATGTTTAAAGAATTTAGCATGGAGTGAAATGCACTGCATTGAGCTAAACTATCAGGATTTCTGGTTGATTAGCAGAAGTACAACTTCTGTAATATGAGAGTATGAAGGCCTTTTCACTGCAGATGCTCTTTGATCCACACTTTTTTTTTAAAAGGAACACAATTTCCATCTTGCTGTGTGGGATCAAATAGAAAGCCCGTTGGTGCTAATAGGAAGAGACTCATTGACTTAATGGGTTTGGATAAGGCCCTTTGAGAATACTGGGGGTTTTTGAGAGAGAATTTTGCATGCTTCTGCCTCAACAGCATGTCTTGTGCCTTTGACTGTCTTGCTTTACTCATTCATAAGATTTTTTGAGGAGGTGGTATTTGTCCTCTGTAAAAACTTTGGCTGGAAAGAGGCGTATTTGTACATAATAGATGTTACAGTTTAGAAGTCTCCTGTCACCACCATTCTGTGGGTGGGCTAACAGACCGCAGTACTCATTCTCTGGGGCACCACAGTTTTTTACTGAGCCCTTGCTGTGCATCCTGGGTCTGTGGCACAGCTTGGGAGGTTTCAGTGGCCCAGCTCACAGTCCAGAATAGGGGCACAGGTATATCGGAACAACTGGATTTTCATGACAAAATTTTCAAGTGGTTTTTGTTTCCTGGAAAAATAAAAACTTCTGTGGTAGTCAGCTCTTGACAAAAGCAGATTCTTTTCTGTTTGCAGCAGATAATTTTAAAGAAATTTTGCTCAGCCAAACCCCAGTATTGATTGAAACATGTTCAGGCAGCCTTAGTTTACCTCCAGCTGACTAGGAAACTTAGCGTGGTCTGTGGACAGGCCAACTGTACAGTTTGAGTTGAATTTTAATCGGGCCTGTTGACTTTGTAAAAGGTTCTGTTTTTATATAGGAAACTCTTCTGATTAGAGGCCCCTCTGCGGTCCTGACTCTGTGGGGAGACAGGTGTAAATTGGCTAGACTATAAATCCTCAGTCCTGACCTCAGTGATCCACTGACTGAAGGGTAATGGCTGATACTCATTAGGGATTGTTTGGACACAATTGCACGACATGCTCTGTGGTGTCATCTGTATCTCACAAGACAAATTTGTTTGCACTCAGTAGGAAAAAAAAGACTGATTGTCAATTTATGAAGTTTATTTTTCAACCCACACTTATTGATAGGAACATATTAACTCTCATGATTATTTGGGGATAAAAAACTGTGTCACCTGTTACAAGAAACCATCTCACCTGCCTGGGAAGATCAACAGAACTTTGCAGTTCTCACTTTTCTCTGGCCCTTTTTTGTGAACCATCACAATTTCCCCCCATCCCCTACACGGTCATCTCTTTTATGGCTTATATTGATTCATTTTACTGGTTGGCTATATTTAACTCTCTTTGAAAAAGCGTTTTTTCAGTGGGGTTGAGATGAGTTAAATATTAAGGATTTATGACCTTGCTCATTTTCTTATCTGTTTCTTGGAAGATTTATGAAGTATTTTATCATCTCTGAAGTGCTCCCTTGCCTGTTGATGGAGAAAGCTTCTCAGGCCACTGGGTCTGACTGTCCATAATATTTTTTTTTCGCCTCTAACCTAACAGTCGTGGTACTCTGCAGTAAAATGGGTTCGGAAGTTCATCTGCACTTTATGCCTTCATTCATGGTAAAGAAAGGAGGAGCTGCTTAATATAGAGATGCCATCACAATACAGCACTATAGTACAATATGGTTTATGTACATAAACTAAATAAGACAATTTATTAAATGTTAATATGCATAACATTATAATTGCAGCATACTGATGTATAGATACATAGAATCCACACCTCCTGTTTATACAAGTAGTTAGATCTTTGATTCTCTATGAAACTTTGTAGTTTTGAAACCAGCTTTAAGTTCTCCCCACTGATTTTCTGCTGCTGTAGTTTTCAGCATCATTTTTATTTCAGTGGAAGACATTCTGTTTCCTACATGGATTTTGGCTTTTCACCCTGGAAGTGCTGACTTTTCTCCATTTCAGACTTACTGCTGAGACTTGAGGTGTCCGATTAATGTTAAAAATGAAGCACTGACTTGGAAGATGAAAGGAGGAAGACAGCCTGAACTTGTGCACCTTCTGTGCTTGTGATTCCATGTCCACCCTGTGAGCAAACGACAGTAGCTTACTCAGCACAACCAGCTCCCCATTTTCTCTTAGTTGTACCATTTTCTGGCAACCAGTCATTAAAATCAGCAGTGCTCTAATGACACGCTGAACTGCTGGGGACATGGAGACAGAAGACATGCAAATATTGAGGGAGTCTTAAGTAATCATTTCTCAGAGCATCTGTTGGTTTTGAAATCAAACTCTTTCACTGAATAGTGAAATACTGCTCCTTGTCAGTACCCTCATCCTCCCGTTGTGGCTTTCCACCTCTCTTAGTTATAAATTAGGATAGTTTGATCTGGGACTCCTGGATTCTGTTTCCAGCTCTGTCACTCGTTTGATAGGTGACCATGGGAAAATCGTATCTTTTGCAAAGGAATTGCTCAGTCAGAAGAAAGTCTCCATACATGATGCTGCAGGCTAAAGTGTGGCTTTGTGCTCAGATGGCTGATGAACCCCCTCAGACCCGGCTTTGTCAGGCAGGTTGTCTACATAGCTTCAAGCTGTCAACAAATCCCATCTGCTCTACCAGCAGGTGATCCTAGCAGCCAGGCGGGAGGGACACCAACCCTCCTATTTGCCCAGTGTCAGGCTTGTATGTGATGAAGTTGGGACAGCAGATGGGAAATACTGCAGATAGCTGGGTTAAGCAAAGCACAGTGGAGCTTGTCTGCTCTGCAGGCAAGAGCACATTTGGGTGCCCTGTCCCAGCGCTGAGCAGTGTTGGAGTTTGCCTCTCAGCCTTCCTAACCGTTTTGCACTTACCTTGTCCCTGAATACATTTCTATGGGCAAATGGTTTATCTGTGATTTACCAATTTGCCTTTCAGCTTAGCCCTAAAGGCACTTTTAAGTAACCACAGAGATGGAGCCCTGCTGATTTATGGAAATGCATCTTAAGTGCTTGTATGAACAACTCCCACTTACAAAACAAGCCATACAATGAAAACTGCTTATGTGTGTGCTTATAATATAATGCAGATTTTTCCATGCATATTTTAAGCAGAGTATTTGAAAAAATATACCTTGTAAAACTTTGTGATTTATATCCAATGTTTTCAGGTGCAAAAAGGTTAAAGAAAAAACATATTATTGTTTTCACCTTCACTGGACACGTTTGCAAACAATCACATATGTTTAAAGGATTTTTGTGCCAGCTGTAGTTATAGCAAATGATACAATATTTCATAAATAAACTGTCACTTATTCAGCATCTTTATTTAGAGGTGCTAAACAAGAGACTTCTCCCTGCCTAGTGGAACACACACGGAGAGAAAAATGATAGCAATCTACCCCATGGAAAAATTTCAGTTCTCAGGTTTAGTTACAAATAAAGGCCTGTGGCCAGTCACCTGAGCTTAGTGACTCCTAATACTTTTAGAAGGAGACCTGCAGGAATATCTCAGGGCAGAACTGTGCCTTGACTATGGCTAATACTGATTAAGCAGCAGCAAGTCACTTGGAGGTCAGGCTTTAGTTCACTCTGTGATTGTGCATCTTCTGACTATGACTTGGAGAAAACAAGGCGAAATTATGTGTTTGTTTTTACAAACCTATATGGAAATATAGGTATTTCCTGCAGTGGTATTTGTAGACCGTGTGTGTATCGCAGATTATCACAGCTGATACGAGTATTTCAAAGGTATTTGCAGAATCTATGCCCCATACTGTTATATATATATCCTCATAAAATGGGCTGCTTGGCATATGATTCTAAAACTATTAAAAACATACTTATAAAGAAATTGAATGATGAATGTAAACAAAATAACCTGTATGAATTCTACTCAGCATTGAGCTTGATATTTTCACAACTTGAATTATGGAAGAATTTATGTTCAGCCTGCTTTTTCTGTTAATTACTTTTTGCATATAACATGAGAGCTACTCGTGAGTCAATTGCTTGCAGGGTTGCATTTAATACAAACATCTCTAGCAATTGAGTTGGTGCACACTGCCACAGCTTTTTACCCTTTCCTTCCATCTCCCCAGCCTTGAATTCCTCTTCTCACATGCATAAGGCTTTATAGAAATCTCCCAGTCCCTTTTGTGCTGAGAAGCCTTTGCATTTTGCATTGTGGGAAGTTGAAATGCTGCAATAGGGATTGTTACGTTAGAAAAGAGGTTTTCTCACTGTCACTGTTGTCGAAATTCTTGTGCGTTACATTCACTGTAACAAGACTAGCTCTAGTCTGGATTTAAAGCTGTAATTATAACCATTGCATTCTATCTGAATGGAGTCTGTCTTGAAATGCAGTATGTGAGAAAAGTGATACTTTTCCTCATACAGTGGGAAACCAGTGAAAGAAAGAGCATTTATTTGGAAAGCAATTTCTTGTGTAGTATCCACTCTGCTCATACAAAATACTTTTTGGCAATGTTCTTTGTAATACAGAATCGTTTTCTGTTTTAATGCCTGCTGAAGTTGCAAGTTGGGTTATTATGCGATTGCTGTAGACAGGATGCTAGAGTAACAAGTTTGTGTACTCTCTCAGCAGGGTTTGGAGCTGTGGATGGAAGAGGTGTAAACACGTGTTTGGTTATGAGCATTATTCATAATTAGCATATGTGACAAGAAAAATTAGAGAGTACACAGATGGAAAGTAAATGGTTCAATAGTTATATATGACACATATTAAAGATTTTGTCACTTGGGAATTCAGTATTTGGGTTTGATTTAGTTTGTGTAATTATCTCAGATACTTCTGAGATCATATATCTCTTGGGTTGGACAGAATTAGAAATACCAGCTGTGATTTTGTGCTCATTTGCACATGCACAACCCACACAGTGTTGTTCCTAGTGATAACAGCCTAATGGTGGTTTTATAGATCTATTGGTGAGATGAGTCAACATATTTTATGGCTGTCATTTTTCCAGGATTAACAGCTAAATCCTCCAGTCCTTTGTTGCTCTTAAGGAGTTAAGGGAAATAATATGGGTATGCATCCTACTAAAAATCCTCATTCCCATGATCACCCCAGCTTCAGTGGTAAGCACCATTTGCAGTTAAGTTTAAATTGATTTCACTGGAGGTGATTGTATGAATAATAACTGAGGGAGAAAAAGCCATGGACCTTGTCTCTCATATTTTCTTTTACTGAAAAAGTTGATCTTAGAGTTCAGAAAATAAAATAGGAAAACCTCATACATTTGCTGTCTGTGTTGTTATGGGGGGTAAAATTTGACATAGTTCGTTTACTTAAAAAGTAACATCTCTGCCTTGATTTCTGTGTCTATTAGAGCATTATGTCAGCTACCTTTGGCCCATGAATACCACGTTGAGATTTTAAGGTTTAGAAAGATCACCCCAAAATCTAATATTGTGTACTTCAAAACTTTTATCAAAGAATTTTGCCCAGGTTTTGAATCTTTGATTAAAGCATATATTCTAAATATCCCTCCCCTCTCCCCCATGAATGCAATACATTATGGCATTTTTCCGCACATGATTAATCACACTTCTGTTAAAAATAAGTGTCTTAAATCTGGTGTGAATTTATTTATCCATCATTTGTAAGACCCATTTGCACCAGACTGAAGTGTCCTTTATTATCAATTATTTTCTCATCTTCAAGATATTTAGAAACAGTAGTTGGGTCACTGTGCTATCTTGATGCATTAAACACAGTATAATGGCCACAGCTGGTCAAAAGAGGTGATTATCCCGCTGTATTCAGCGTTGGTGCGGCCTCACCTTGAGTACTGTGTGTGGTTTTGGGCCCCTCTGTTTAAGTAGGGTGTGAAGGTGCTTGAATGCATCCAAAAGAGGGCAACAAAGGTGGTGGAAGGGATGGAAGGCATGTGCTATGAGGAGTGGCTGAGGACTTTGAGCTTGTCCAGTTTAGAGAAAAAGAGGCTGAGGGGCAACCTCATTGCTCTCTACAGTGTCCTGAGGAGGGGAAGTGGAGAGGGAGGTACTGATCTCTTCTCCCTGGTATCCAGTGACAGGACACGTGGGAACAGATCAAAGCTGCATGAAGGGAGGTTCAGACTTGACATTAGGAAACATTTCTTTACCTAAAGGGTGGTCAAACACTGGAACAGGCTTCCTAGAGAGGTGGTAGATGCCCCAAGCCTGTCAGTGTTTAAGAGGCATTTGGACCATGCCCTTATTAACATGTTTTAGCTTGGTCAGCCATGAACTGGCCAGGCAGTTGGACTAGATGATATATGTAGGTCACTTCCAACTGAAATAGTCTATTCTATTCAATTCTCTTCAATACCCATCTCATTTGGTGAAATCCCTATCTCTCAAAGTATACAGTGGCTTCTCCAGCCATTGGGTATATTTATTTTTCCTGTAGCTCTCCCATTTTTAATTCATTCTTTCTGGAATGTGGACCATAGAGCTGATCATAGCAAACCCATATCACTCTTACCACTGCCATTGTAAAATCATCTTCTTGTTAGTTCTCCCTGTGGAAACACAAGCATCATATTAACGTATTTTTTTGTTGAGCTGTCTGATTTCTGTGACTTTGAGACCATTGCAGAAACTCTGCCAGTCAAGACTCCATATCCTGTTCTCAAGTCTTACTAGTGGAACGTTACAAGTTTTGCTCCTATAACTTTGCTTTTTCCACTCATTACCTGCATAATACTTCAATATGTAGAGCTTAACAAGCAATTCAGATTGCTTTGTATAACTGATCCATCCTCAATATTATTTACCGTTTGTTGTGTCTTCCACACATTTCATAAATAGTAATTTTATGTCTTCCACTCTTGCTACATCAGTGAGAGCTGAGCATGCAGAAAAGTATAGTCTATGAAGAGCATGAATTGCAATGATTCATTTGTATGGTGCTGTAACACTCCTTTGTTATTTCCCTCTGCTGATTTTCAAGCTTTTGCATTTCAAAGTTTTGTCCTGAAATCAGTAATGGAATGTAAAATGCATTTCACAAGGGAAGCTTGATTTTATTTCAGTCCGAATCCATCATTTATATATCCACTACATTCTACCAGTACACCATCTGGTAAGGAGAAAACAGGGGTGAATTACACGTAATGCAATTATGGTGTGAAAACACAGCCATTTCTGTTATTCATTAGATTGTATTTCTGAAATACTTAGTAAAGATTAGAATGTAAACTAATAATACTTTTCAGTGTGCCTATAAAAATATCTCTACAGCTTTTACAGCATATACATCTCTTAGGAACATGATTCAGTATTCTTTGAAACCATAAAAGATTGACCAAACCAGAAAGTCTTTTGAGCATCATTCAGGAAACACAGCTTCCTAATCTCCTTCCTTGCTTTTGTCCCTTCCTCCTATGCTCTTTGCCATTTTTAATTTTAATGCATTCATTTTAATGATGTATCTACTGAGTATCCTCTGTGACACATGACACTATGTAAAATATAGACAGCATTATTTTATACAGGAGTGACAAAGTTTGAAGTTCATAATTGGAAAGAAGTTGTTTGAAGGTATTGATCAAAACATCTTGGGCTTCATGGTGCTTATGCTGGGTGCAGTAATTTGCAGCACTGTATTCTACTTCATGTCCTTCAGTAATCAAATAATTAATGTACACAGATACTCATACAGTTTGTGTTGAGTACACTTGCTATCTTGCTCTTTATACTTTAAAACATACCTTGTGAGATTTTTCTCTTGTTATTCTACAGAGAATTTTCTCATAGTGTATCAGACTGGAATCTGGTAACCTGTATTTTCAAAGGATTTTCTTTAACTAGCCAGAGTTTTGGACAGAAGGGTATTGACCAGTTATGAATAGCTATATGCTTAATTTTCACTTACGTGTTTTTCTGTATTCTGATCAGAAACACAATTCTGATGTGCAACTCTGCTGTTATTTCTGAAGCCCATGTATGTCAAGTTTTGTCATATACATCCCATGTTTACCATCAGCAAATACTGGCTGCAAGTCAACCAAAGCACAATGACTGTTGCTCAGTAGCATCTTCAACAGCATCACTATGCAAACCATTCCAAGCATTTTGCCTGTCGCACTGACAGTGTGCAGATATTTATTAGTAACAGAGTAAATGTGACTGACTGGGTCTCCAAAGGGATGAAAACATGGAACATCTATGTATTTCCACGCATTTATTTAATTTGAGCAGAGCTGTGTATGGTGCAAACACATGAAGATTATGTAAACAAAAGATTAACGGAGAAGCTGGCCATCCAACATATTAATGGGTTTACTCATTTTATTCCATGCATGCAAGTATGTTTGTACAAGCTTACCTCCAGATAAATACAATACAGAAGACCTACACACCACTTCCCATATTTATTCAAACCTGTAATGTAAATTTTATTTCTGCTATATATATGGAAAAAAATCACTACTGTAAATGCACATATATTATTAGGCTAATGTGAAGTACTGAAAAGTTAGGTTTTATGAATTAAACTGTAACCATGCAGGGATTTTACGCAGTGATAAACAGCACAGCTCTAAATATTTAGTAGAAAGAGCCATGGTTAATATCCATTTAGCATTTTCATTTGCAAGGGAACAGATTTCCTTGCTAAAAGAGACTGGAAAATCAGTTTATGCTTTCCGTATGACGCTTATGAGTGAGATTCTGACAAAGAACCTGGTTTGTTTTCCTTGCTCCTGCATGCTACTGAGAACAAAAACATTAGAGGTAACTAAAAAGTAATGGGAAAGCATATTGAGATGGGATTTTTGGTGGTTTATTAATTAATTATTTATTTTAAATCCAATTACGGTTCACTTGTAGATACCTGTGTGTAAAGGAAATTAATGGAGTGGTGGGGAGGAGGGGAAATTAGAGTTAGGTGCCTTGGGTTTGCTGAGCACTATGAGTCTGGATGCTAGGCTGATCACCTGTTTTGATTTTATTAATATTTTGCACGTTATTGAGAGGTGACTTGCTTTCTCTGTTTCTGTGTACAAGGTCCTTTTAGACTAGACAGACAGACAATGACTGGGATAAGAGTTTACTGAAATGATGGTCAGTTATAATTGCTGGCAACCTTTCTGAAGTTGCTTATCTGCAGTTGAGCAGGTCTTCTTTTGCTTCCATAGTTAGCCCTTTTCCTACAGATCCAATTCATATCCTCAAATGGGGGACATCTGCTTTGAAGCACAGTAAATGACAATTGCACTATGTATTCAAGAGCGGAAGAGGTGGCTGTTGATTTCGGCCCTTCTGTAGTAAAACCTGCAAATACTAAACCTCTGTGATTCTTTGAGAAGACACAGAGCAATGAGCAGGGAACAGCAGACCTGAATATATCCTGAGAGCTGTAACTGCCTGTGTTAAGAAAATCTCAATATGTCATTTGATATATCGAGAAAAACAAGAATGGGTGGCGATTTTTCTTCATATCTCAGTTTTCTTAGAAATAAAAATAGAATGCTTCTACTACTAAAGGAAGTCTTTGTATTCGTGACTGATTTTTTTTCTTCCCTAAGAAGGGTGAAAGCCTAAGCAGGGTCTTTTCATACTGCAGTGGTAGTTTCCTCCTGCTTTAATGGATTCACAGAAGATACTAAGGTGGCAAAAGAAAAAGTACTTGGACTTAACGTTATAAAATTCTTGACCTAGAAAGGGCAATGCTCTCTTTAGTAAGAAGAAGTTCCATTTTTCAAAATACAGATGTCTAATTTGAGTAGACTTTACCTGGCTATATCTCACAAGTATGAAGTGGGTCTTGATTTGAAAGGATTACCTCTCTGAGCCCCGTGCGTAGGTCATTCAAATTGCCTTATGTCCATGGACTTCATTTTCAATAGCTGAGGACTCAGTTCACTGAATCTGTTCTTGTTACTGTTGAGGTTAAATTATCAGAAAATAAAAATAGATGTAAAGTTTCACCCAGAAAAGTGTATGTTTGTTTAAATTCTGCTAAGGTTTTTTAGTCATAAATATTGCTGGCCTCACAAATGAGTTGTGTGGGAGTACGATTTCTATGTGTCCATATTGCCTGCAGAATAATTGAAGATGATATATTTTTTAAATTTCATATCACCAAATGTAAATGAAAGATGCATGATAGAATTCATTATCTTGGCTACAGACAAGACTTTTTTTCTTCTTGGTGTTTTTCCTCAAGCTTGATGCAAATGTGTAAATGAAAGGTTGGTAAGGAAATCCTTGTCTTTTTCAGCTTGAGCTGGGAATGTCATAATTGTGAACCTGTTTGGATGATCAGTCCCAGACGCCCCTCCCCCCCTTCCCCCCCC
>NW_009649936.1:1863814-1877981 GCF_000708025.1 Charadrius vociferus
TTCCAGCCTTTCTGTGCTTCCCTGGCAGTTGTTACTTGGAGGCACCATTTGTGTTTGCAGGGGTAGGTTGTTTCACTCCCTTAGTGTGGAGAACCAATACCAGATGCAATTTTGTCTTGGCGTTGCTACTGTGCCGCCATCTCCTGGGAGGACCATCTTCTTCACGGTTTTGGAAGCAATGACCTCCTGTGCCTGCGCAGGGACCAAGGGCGCGAAAAGAGCAGGAAGAGGCCTGCAGGAGAGCAGCACTTCCAGTCGATTTGCGCATGAGCGAGATCCCTATATAAAGGGAGCACACACCTTTTGGCGCCCCTTTTTTTTCCTTTTCTCCGCTTCATCTCCTCTTTTGTTCCTCCTCGCCTCCCTGCTGCGTGCCACCCCCCCACAGACCCCAGACTCCATGAAGCATGTAATGATTGAAGACTTCGGACAGAATCTGCAGAAAAACTGTTGAACTCAGAGTGGTAGTAGCGAGCTTTCTCCCTCTTTCCTTATTTTCTTCCTTTACCCCCTTTTCTTTTCCTCCCTTTGCCTTCCCTTCCCCTTTCCCCCGTGCTTTATTCTTTGTTAAAAGTATTAAGTAAAAGGTTGTACGACATTTGCCCGACTTTAGCGTCTTAATCTCGTCCTTGGGATTATTTTTAATGCAACCTACCCGATACTGGATCGGGACACTTAGCTGCGATCTTTTTCCCTCTTGCTAACTGCAGGTAACCTGGCTGTTAATCTTAGACAGAGTGGTGACCTTGGTGATGTGGAGGCCTTTTTCTGTGATGGTTGAACCAAAACTGCCAACTTCCTTTACAGCATCACTTGAAGAACCATCATTAACTTAAAAGTCTCCATTGGTCTGGGAACGAAGTTATACATTGCTGGCACAGCTGCAAAAGATTTTCACACTCATCCTGTCCCTTTGCATTTTCATGCAGGCATTTTGCCTTCAATTTTTGAGGGGTGATTTTTCACTCAGTCTTACAGAAAATTACTTTACCTAGCAACAGTAAATAAGTCAGATGATGAACAAAGCTAAAGTTACTGCACAAGTTTCATCCTTGCTTCCATGCCTCTTAACAGAGTTTGATGGGCAGAGCTAAGAATATATTTACTTAATGTGAGCTGTAAGTCAATTCAGATATGAATGTTGAGATACTAAGCACAGCTTGATTCTTTATGAGCTGTGGAGTTTTGATAGCTGACTAAGGGTTTAGACTATTTAGCATCAGCAAAAGCCTAATATTTACAGCGGAGCTGACACAAAAGGACTCCAACCAGGGATTTTATCAGCTTGGTATTTAAATGTTTGGTACCCACAGGTACCAAGACCTAAGACAAGAAAAAGAATTCATCACAGCATCAAGTTTACAGCCCATTTCATATTCAGTCACAGGCATTTCAGTACACATTACATTGTCATTTATAGAAAATCAAGAGATTTTGAAAGATATGTTTGGGGGTTTGCTAGGGGAAGCTGTTAAAAATAACTGCAGTATGACCTATGGCATGTGAAAGAAAGGAGAAAAAAAAGGCATTTTTTTTTTAAAGGTGAGTCCCCTGTCCAAACTGTGACCAACTAGAAGAAAATGTTGGGTACCGAGTATCTTGGGCATCAGATTTCTCAATTCTGTGGTTAGAGGCTGGCATTTTATAAGCTTGCAGTCCTGTTGTATTTAGATAACAGTTGCTCAACATGGACTCTAACAGAGGGAGCAGAGACCAGCTAACCAGGCACATAACTTTGCTTGTTTCTTAAAAGCTCTAAGGTGTAGTACAGTGCCAGAGACATTTGAAATCCAGAAAACTCCAAAGCACTCAAAGTCTGTCTTGTAACCTGCAGCTCCAAATGATTATGGAAATATGAAAGAAAAAGCAGGAGGGCAAGCAGAGACTGATAGGGTACAGAAAATTTATTAAGAAGCAATCTAGTGCATAAGAGGTTGGAGGGTGGAAAAATGATCATCTTGGAGAGGAAGGGAGCACCTTGGCAGAAGGGAGAGAGGACAGGGAGCACTGTCGTGGAAACAATCGCTCGTTGCAGAGAGATATCCGAGAGGATTTTGCTCCTTTTGGAAATGTAAGCAGTGAAGGAAAGGTGTGGGAACAGGAAACCTGCAGTTCCTGAGCAACAGGTAAGGGTCAGAGGAGCTGCGATTTTACAGCGTAATTTAGACCATGATAATTTAAATGAACCCTGGAATTTTTCCAAAGAATTGTCGTCATTCAAGCTCTGAGTGGTAATCATTTCTTTGATTTCATAATTTCTTCTTAGAGAGTTCTGGCAATTATTTTATCTAAAAGTCATGTAAGCCCTCAGGGTGGGTTTTCCCTTACCTAACTTCAGACAAATCCAATATAGACGTCTGCATGTGTACTATTCACCTGGGACTTTTTGTAGTCAGTGAAGACAGCTGCATACTTCCTGGACAGGATTCTGCTGTTTTAAATGTATTTGAAATGTCTGCCTTAGGATGAGATGAATGATGCCCTAGACCTTTTCTGTCTAAACCCAGCCTACACTGTTCACTGCATGCTGTTCAGTACCCCATGCATATTGATAATTGTTATTTGTTGTTTCCTCTGCTTTAGTGAAAGCGTTAAATTACTAGTCTCAGACATAGGGATTGTTCTTGAGAATTTCTTTGCTATTCTCTCAGGCAGAAGTATTCTCACAGCAGTTTGTACTGTCTTCAAGTTTGTGGAAGGCTAAGAGAGGAGGAGAGCATGAGTGAAGGGGATTAAATTAATTAGGCTGGCAAAAAGAAAAATATGTTAAATGTTTGCTGTCGATAACAATAATTTATTCAGTTCAAAACTTTGGAGAGCTAATTGAAAGAACAGTTTTACATTACAAGCTTCCAGCAGAACTATTTGTTCCCAGAAGGTAGGAATATCAGATTATTTCTAGGCAGGGAACAAATTGCCTGAACTTGTAATTATATGGGATCCTTTGCTGACGCGAAAAGACTGGCAAAGACAAGATGTGCTGTCAGTAGACAAGTTCTTCTACTAAAGACTTCCACTCTAACCAAGGTCTCCTCGGTTTGGTGACCAGAACCGATGGGCCCATAATGTGTGCTGTAGGTTTAGGTATTATGCCAGCTGCTATGTCTCAATCCAATATGTAAGCAAATTGGAAGTGCAGGATACCCTGTGCAGCTTCTTGGGGGCTTTTGAGGACAGTGATAGAGATAACAGGTGACACACATTTTCATCTCCCCTTTCTACATAATCCGTATTCACACCACTCCCATATGTTAATTCCTCTGCCACCACAGAGGCTGTAAGTATCAAGGTATCAGGGTGCTGGTAGAGGAGCTGATATGAAACGACAGGAGAAGAAATGTGCTGTGGATGTCCTGTCCTTCTACAAAATGCCTGGGGATGGGATCCACCAGGACACAGACTGGAAAGCAGTCACTTGCTAGAAAACAGCCTTTGTAAACAGTGGACTCTTCACCTAGGCTAGTTGCTTCTCACCTGATTTCAGTTTTAATGATGGGCTTCTGGATAAAATATGGATCTACCTGCAGCTCAACAAATGGCAAGACGGGCTCTGAATGAAAGAAGGCATATTAGGTGTACCAAAAATCCATAAAATAAAAAAAAAATAATTCAAAAAAGGGCTTTCCAAGACCTCAAGCCTCACAAACACTAGAACATGGCATTTGTTATATCCTCTTTTAGCACTTGAAAGGAAGGAATAGTATAGCAATAAAAAGGACTGCAAGTTAAATAACATAAACAAGCCAGGTGAATCTCTAGTCCTACAGATCTACTCAGAAAACTCTCTTAATAAAATATTTGCTTGGCAAGATAAGAGAGTTTTCCATTTATATTGTTTCATCCTCAAAATAACTATGTGAATGTTTGCACATAGACATTTTTAACACTTGGTCACTGTGGAAAGTGCTTAGATGCAACTGACATTTGTTTGCCTTAAGAATAACATTGCAAATCCAAGAACAACCTTTTTTTCTAATACTTGTGATCAAAGGTGGAAGACCTATTTTATGAATATGAACCCAAACCTAATATCTCCCAAAGAATCAATTTAAATCTTCACTGTTTTTAATAATGCCAAAAGGCAGGTCAGACTAGCAAGAAGCAGAGCATGCCGTTTATGAAATGGTAGGTGGAAAGATTAAAAAATGAATACTTAAGAAAGTAAGAGAAAGACCTCTAATTTATGTACAGTGGGGCAATGTGAAAACCTCAGAGAGAAACCAAACGATTTTTCAGTGTATGATTAAAGAAAGCCAAACTCAAACCGTTCAAACATCAGTAGCACAGCACATTTCCAAAGCGTGCTTCTGCAAATGCATGTATGATAGACCTGCTTGACCTTTTTAGGCTGAGTTTTATTTTTTATAAATTGCAAAGGCTCCTACCAGGCTTATCCTCTGGGCTCGCCTATTCAGGTTTGAGAGGGCAATGCCTTTCAGGAGATAATTTGGAGCAATTGGTTTTCCTATCACTCGGGTAAGAAAAAAAGGAGAAAAGTTTTAAAATACAAGTGAAACACTGCCCTGCTATCTGCGCATTTTATGATTCTCAGCAAGAATCTGGCAGTCTTTGTTATGTCTTGGTAAAATACATTTGTGAGATATTGTAATGAAGTCTTATTATTTGGACTGTGAGATTTAGTACAAAGTGTATTACACTTCATTTAGCAGGACAATCCTCTGAATTATTAACATAACTAAGAGAACTTAAGAATCGCCATCAGCATTAATGAACAAAGTATATTATGTGAAGCTTTATGCTTGATTATTGCTTGTCTTTGATTATTCATCAATTTGCAGTCTATGGTAATTCACAATTCATCTGCCAGCCATTAGTGTGAATTAGTGATATTCTACTGTACGTATTATATGTTTACTGCACTTGCTTGCAGTATGAAAGAGAATATTGTACTGTCAATTGTCTGATACGTGCCTCTACTATGCACATTGCTAGGAAAAAGGATAAGCATGAAAGTTGTGGATGTACTTTAGCATCTGTCCTGAGTATTGTTTTTATTTTATGAGCCTTAGGGGAAAATCTGTTCAAGAGTTGCCTTTACATGTACTTTCACTGCTAGAAGAAAGGAGATATGGAAAAAGTAATGAATTTCTTCTTTACAATTCAGCTGCCAAAAGGGAAAACTTGGTAAAACTCTGTGTTATCTTTTCTTTACACCAGTTAACTAATCTTTATAGATGTTGAAAAAATGGCTATCCATGTAAGCTCCTGTCTCTAAGTAGTCACTCATTTGTTTAAATAACTAAGTTTTGAATTAATTACTCGACTTAATATACTTCCTTTTGCAGTTGCATATTTTATGGTCCATATTGTTTTTCCATCTGCTTTATCGATAGTCTTGCAAATTTGGGTAAACTTGAGGAATTTTTATTATAGCACAGATATTAAACATCCTGTTATGTTACTGAAAGGTATTTTCTGTGTTTCCCTTAGACCTCATTAGGACTAATGGGATGTAACGACGTTATAACTCCAGTCTGGCATGGCACTAAAATTAGTGTTTATCCTGAAATGTAAGAGCAATGTTATTGAATTAAAAATTTTGCACATCTCATGTGCTTTATTTGATTAAGGCTTAAAAGAATAAACTTCTATTCCACTAACTGTGTGAGTTACTTCTAAAGCCTGGGCATCATATACATTTTATGGCATCATGTTATACAGCAAGATGCTCTCAGATTAGCAGTAATGATCGTGATTATAAATAATCCTGTGTGAGTGTGTGTGTATTAAACAGCAAATGCTGTGGTTGCTCCTGGTTAATTCAACTTACATGAAAGCTCCCAATATATGTCATTGTAAAGCATAGCCTCACAGGGCCTCACAGCAGAGGGAGAGGTGTTGTACTCCAGAGTACAGCCCGGTCTGCTACAGTGGTGCACAGAAAGGTCTGTCTTGTTGTGGGGAAGTTTCATGGTATTCTGAGTACAAAATTATCTGGATGAGAATAGGCCTGCCTCCCCCTGTGGCAGGAAGCTCTTGTGGACTTAGAATACTTTTTTTATTATTATTATCTAATTAACCTTACTACATAACACATGATGAACACCCAGGGAGTGCAGAGGAAGAGAGAAGGAAAATGTAGCCTGTGAGCTAGATCAAAAGGAAAGAGGGTTGTATATATCCATTGCACACTGACCAGTCAAAATACTTCACTATTTCTGAGGACGTGCAGTGATAGGATGAAGGATAATGGTTTTAAACTGAAAGAGGGTAGATTTAGATTAGAAGAAATTCTTTACTGTGAGGGTGGTGAGACAGTGGAACAGGTTGCCCAGAGAAGTTGTGGCTGCCCCATCCCTGGAGGTGTTCAAGGACAGGTTGGATGGGGCTTTGAGCAACCTGGTCTAGTGGGAGGTGTCCCTGTCTTTGGCAAGGCGGGTGGAAGTAGATGATCTTTAAGGTCCATTCCAACTCTAACCATTCTATGATTCTGTGATTCTATTTACAACTAGTATGAACTGTGCCTCCAAAACTCTACTTAGTAACAGTAAGTAAATGAGAGTTAAACACCCAGATGTGCAATTTTCCTATTGCTACACTGCTGTACAATTTACTCTCCACAGGTAGCTATCTTATGCATTTCAAAATTGGCTTCACGTATTTTATTTAAAAATTACTGCAGCATAAATTCTGCAACTCTTTGTCACAAAATCAACAAAATATTAGCAGGAATTTTAAAATGAAAATTGCAGTCACAGCACCTTCAGGTAGGTCTTTTCATCACTTGGTCAGCTGTTCTGTCTGTTGATTCCAACAACAACAACATACAGCTCAGTAAGAAGGAAATTAAATTTCAAATATTGAGTCCCTATAGGGAATGTCTCCTTGTGGCTCCCTTAATCAAAATATGCTCCACTTCAGAGAGGAAATTAAATCAAGGTGGCCAACTTTCCTCTCCTCTCTCTGCCCCCATGAATAAGTAAGCCAGAACTGCACTGATTTATTGAGGAAAAGAGCAATTTCCAAGGGGTAAAATGTGCATCTGGAACAAATGCACAGTGTTCTTGTAAAGCAGAGCAGAAGATTATTTCTATTCCTGGACAATTCCACTGTAGTAGAAAATCTCATTGCGGTATTACCAAGGGTGTTGTCAATATCGTACGTGTAGGAATATAAACAGTCTCCTTTACAATGTGCTCCAGGACATGAGCCTTACCAGGTGAGCTAACGCATATGGCAAGAAAGGTATGGACGGCTACAGATTAAAGTATGTTTTCTGACACTTGCAGGGCTCAAAGTGTAAAATACAAGGTGCTTTGAATGCCCCTTGTCTTTGAGGGTAGCTTGGACACTCAGCACCTGTTGGGGGAGTATGTCGAGAAGTCTCGCTCACAGGAAGGTCCCAGCATGGCTCATTCACGAGAAGATGAAGAGGCTGGGAATCAGCTACTTTGCAGGCTGTGTACCAGATAACTGGCCCAAAGACAATATAAAATACCAGGACTGACTTCTCTCTGGATGGTATACATCTCTCCAAAAGTTTTAGTTTGGGCAGATAACCACCAGCTGTGTATTAAGCTCTTGTGGATTTTTTTTCCCTTTCACCATTTCCAAGAAGAAACAGAGGAAAATCTCCAACACTTGGAGCAATGCTTTCAACTAAGTTTGTAAGAGAAGACTCAGATAGGAAAATTAAGTTCAGAAAACAAAAGGTTTTTTTGGGTGCTTAATAGAAAGGCTTAGTGGGAGATGTTTAATGTCATATAGGGGAATGAAGCACCCAGCCCCTGCCCATTTTCTGTGGGATTTAGTCACCTGTCATCTGTAGCTCCAGAGTCCAGCCTTTAACATTTTAATTTAAAATCCAGTTTGCTGTTAAAATAGTTCAAATTCAAGGTAGGTTTTTGTCCAACCTGTTCAAAAAGCTTAGTTTGAAAACCGTGCCACCTTTTGCCCAGGTACTGTCCAAACCCATCAAACTAAATTTAGCAGTTTTTATTCCCCAGCTTTGGGTCTACACAAGAAACCAAGGACACCTATGTCTGTGAATAGGATTAGAAGAATGGAGGCAGGATTTCTGAGAGCTGGTCACTGGAAGTCCTGCTTACTTTGTTTAGCTCACTCAACAGAGCCTGAGCTCTAAGAAGGCAATGTGCAAACACTAGACTAATGTCTTGCAATTAAAACACCACCTAGTGAATCAACAATGGAACATATGTCTCCCTGTCAAAATAAAATCATTTACCAAACATTACCTTTAGATAATGTGTGCTGTACTATTGGTGACTCATATAAAGTTGGTGATTCAATGACCTATATGGATTTTGCTATTGTTAGATTGCTTGCTCCAGTTTCTTTTAAGTGCCACTCTAACAATGTGACTGATTAGGAGAAAGAAGCCTTATCAAAATAAAGCTATAAAAGGACTACATTTTGCATGTTTGTTTTGAAATGCAGGCTAAATCCTAAATCTGGGGCTGAGCTCAGCACTGAGATGTCCAATCAGCTGATGTTTTGCCCAACAGCAAATAAAGTGGTCTTTACCCTCACAGTTGCATATTGGACATGCATCCCCAAATACTACAGCACTGCACTTTGGAAGTGTTCTCTTCCAGAAGCAATTTAGGGACTGAAAAAAAATGGCATCTAACGCCTATGTTTGTGAGATGACTGGAAGGAGTCTAATTTACTTTCCCACCCCCCCATGCCACAAAGGAAAAAAGCCCCAACCTGTTCTGGGATTTTCAGATCAGTTAAAATGAGAACAGGATGGTGGGAAAGGGTGCATGTGTGCATGCGTATACACATACGTTTATTCTTTCTTTTCCTAGTCCTACACAGTAATTGGTAAATTATGACATGGTCACTGCCAGTAAAACAGGATCTCAAAGCTGCCATGTATTGCCTGGTGATATAAAGCTGGGTCAGCTTCTTTACACATTTCTGAAAAATGCTGTGCTGGATTTCTTCTTTATTGGAAGAACTGTCTGCATCTTCACTGAATATGTGTTGTCTTCAGGATTTTGGTTTGGGTGGGTGTCACTTTATGGCAAATTGACCTGTTTGGACAAGACAATAGCTTTGATATATTAACTTACAATTCTGTGCAGAGATAACTGTTTGGATAATTGTGTCAGGACAGTTTTAACTACACTACTGTCATCTGGCTCACCTATGCATGTTCAGTTCATGCTCATGTTTAATTTATGCTGGTTTCCTAGCCCCATCTATCATCACTGAAGAGAGCTAAATTACATTTTGGAGACTTTTGTCTGGATCTTCTCTCTGAAAATGGAGCCCAGACAATTGCCTGACAATATAGAGGTGCCTAAAGTAGGTGAGATGAGTCTCATTCATAGAGGATACCATACAAAAAGCAGATTTTAGTATATGCTATCTTGCCAACTGGTTGTGGCATCTAAAGTGCTCCTAAGTAGATCTGAGAGCGTTGATGGACAGCCTGAATAGCTGCAGTAACAAGGTTTCTTGTTGCATACTTTTCAAGAGTGGCTAGATGCTGTGAGACAGACTTACAAGCTAAAAAAATTATATTGATATTGTTGAAGAGGAGTATAAGAAGTCACTCAAATTGCACCACACTGGAAAAGGTACATGGTTCCGTGCAGTTCTCCATTTACCCTGAAGCAGAAGTAGACAATGGCAGTGATCAAAACAAACAAATTTGTTTCTTATTTTCAATGTTTTACTTCCTAATGGGGATGTGGGGACAATGAATGACAGGTGGAAGTTTTCCATAAAGGACCACAAAGGTCATCTTTCTTTCATTGTTGGGGAATATAAAGATACAGTTACTACAATATCCTGTACAGCTGGTAGGTTGTGATTACTGCTTACAGACCTAATCACAACTCCTCCAAACTTACCTTTGTATTTCATCTAGGAATACATTTTATGTTTATAAAAAAAGTGCATTTGAGCAGAGGTGAAGGAGCTGAAGAGAGATTTTACACCAAATTAAACTTAGATGTGCTATATTCACAGCGGACATAGCAAAACAGGTTATCGCAGGGTAACAGCTCTTCATACAACAGCTGACACGTGATGGCAATTCATGTGTGCTTTGTATTTCCCCTGCAAAACAGGACGTGAATTATCCAAGCGTAGCTTCTTCAATGAAAGCTGGTTGAGTTAACTTAAATTACCTTTCCTTTTCTGCCTGCAACGTAGATGTTAGTGGAGAGTTACAGGAGATCAGCAGATGCATATTAAATTCTTATCCTATGGTAATGCTTATATATTTGAGGTCTTGATTGTTACTTGATATCCCAGGCAAGCCAATGTTTTCTTCTCTGGTAGGCCTGACTGGGTTGTTTCTAAAATTGGCAGCTGTCATTGACTTGAATGGGTTTAAAATTCAAGCTAAAAATGTGTCTTTATGTAAATAAGCAACATATTTTATACTCTCAGCCAGTATCCTCTAGCAAAGTCTGAATGTGTTTGTGAACAACCCATCATTATATCTTAAAAAAAAATTTTCAACATTTGTTTGTTTATGTAACATTTGTTTTAACTCTGTGAATTGTTTATGCTTGGTGGAAAGTACAAAGTTTTAATGGTTTTGGATTATTTTAGGGACATCTATAACAGTGCTGACTCTTGATTCCTCTGTTCTTGCACACACAAGTCAATCTGCATGTATGTCTTCCTTAGAACAGGGCTACAATTATTAATCTTGATCTGATATCTGATGCTTATATTTGAAAGCAGCAGAATCTCCAGGGCTATCATTATAAGCATATGAGTCACATCCCATCTAGAAGTTTTTGGTTTATCCCATTTGCTGTGGGTAACATTTGCAGTAAGCTTTTCCATAGAATGATAATACTTGCATGGTGTTCTCTGCGAGCAAAATATTGTACAAATATTAGCTAACTGACCCTTGCAGAACCTATGTACTGTGATTAAACATGTTATAATCCTCAGAGGTGAAGGTAGGAGAGAGTGGGGAGAAGAGAACGGCTCTCTTCCCTTCTGCTGCCAAGAGCAAGAAAAGTTTTCCCTCCTCTTTCAGATTTACATGAGATGCTTCCCTTGTTTCTCGCACTGTGTGACAAAGGTCACTTCTTCTGTTTCTGTTGACTTAGGCCTTGTCTTGTCCTTGTTTGACAGGGAAAACAACTGAGGGTAGAATGGAATTGCACAGGCACTGCACAATGACTCCCTGGCAGGGCTGCGTTCAGACCAGGAGCACTCACCTCTGCATCCATTGCACTGCACCTGTCCGCACCTATGTATGTAGCTCTGTTCCTGCCATAATTCTTTGCTAACACGTTGCATGGTTTTAACATGTTTCCTTTGGCTTTTGCACCATTTTATAAGCAATCCCTGTCAAGTAAACACTCGTAGATCCAAATGTCAGAAGGAAAAAGAATGAATTCACGTTTGGCTGCTGAAACATGCCCATGATTACTTGAAAGAGAATCTTAGAACTTGTATGTAAAACTGTATCATGTCCTCTTCAGGTACAAGAAGCACTGTGAATATGCAGTGTATTCTTCTATTTTCAAAGGCAAGCTCCTCTGTTCTGTAAATACAGCTCGTCTGCGGTAAAGCTGTCCTGCTGCAGGGCTCAGTGGGTAACCCCTGGCCCAACACATCAGGAGGATAGACTTCACATTTTCATCATAGGAACTAAGAGGCATTTATGTTCCTCATATCCTGGGTGGATATGGGAATATGGGGAAAATTTCGAGCCCTTCTCTCTCTCTGCATTTTAAAGTTGACCAATGCAATATAAACATGGGGAAAATGGGACACTAGAATAAATGCATTCACATGGTACGATTCCTCATGTGCTTAAAGATAAGTGTGCTCTGATAGTCACAGTGCAATGGCTGAATTATGTAAAGGTCAGAGAGGGAGAACAGCATCTCACATAGATGCATTTCTCTGTTTTCTTGTTCCAAGTTTAAGAGGCGGCAGTCTGTAGTGGCTGAAAATGAGCAAAACGACTACTCCACAAGGCAGAGATGTTGGGCTAGGGATTGCCATACCTATCTATGTATCTATGCCAAGCACAGAAAAATATCAAGGAGTTGTTATGTGATGTATTTTAAGTGATCAACAAGATGGCTGCTGAAGTCACACAACTCCTACAAGTACTTATGATCAATCAGCCCTCCAACTACAATGGAAAACACATGTAGATCAGCAAAGCTTGGTCAGATTTTCCAGACTTGTCAGATTTTCCATTCAACTTAGGCTCTTTGTTCATTGCTGTGTGCTGGACCTTTGTCTGCTGGACCTTTATCTGCTGTATCCTATCCTCTTCTCATTGAAATCAACCAAGTCATTGTTTTTCTGATGTTGAGTGGGTTATTGAATGAGGCCTCAGCTACAGCCCGAGTTGTTATATTTTCCTTCCTTTGTTGCTGAAACCTTTCCTGCTCTGTAAACACATTTATACTATCATGGCATATATGACTATCTTGATTCTAAAACAGACAAAACAAATACAGCCTATCCACCACTTACTATTAGCCTACCACTTTCATTCAAATATGAGGTTTAATGTTTCACACGTGTTTTCCAATCTTTAGCAGTGAGTCTGCTTCAGAAAGTGCCAGCTATAAGAGTGGCAACAGGAAAAAAATGACTCATTTTTCCTTGTAAAGTGTAATCTCAAAGGACTGCGTCACCTGACTGTGGTTCTCATTTAAAATCAGGATTATGATAGCAAGAAGAGGAAGGCTAAATTATTATAAGGAATATTTCTGCTGTTAGTTCATTAGTGTTTTGAGCCAAAGGGATATAATATTTGTGTTCTTTCACTGAAATACAAAGGCAACTGTTAGAAAAACAGAGTTCTGTTAACATCTGCTTTGAACATTCAAGGCATACCAGCTAATGCCTATGGGATGACATTTGTTCCTGTGTAAAGTGCAAGTACAATGTCTGTTCACCAGTTACCCTCCAGGCTTACATGCTCTAAGAGGTACCTATGATGTTTAGAGTTGCACAATAGATTTCAGCCAACAAATAAATGATACTAACTGAAGACAGCATCTGTAAAGCTCTACATGAGCAAGTAAGTCACGGTAATGACTTTTTTCCTGCACAAATGCAATTGCCAGACTTGTTGATCAACAAAATATTGCAAATGCTGCCATAGGATTTGAAAGAATCTGCCTTCTTGCAAAGCTATGCCCTCTGAAAAAAAAAAGAATTACCTCATCATTTGTTGTAGAAGTGGACACAAAGGTAGAAATCTGTCATCCCTGTCTTAGAGACAGCTATTGTATGTGATCCAGGATGCCACGTTTAGCTGCTCTCCCTCTTTGTCCCTCCCCTGCTCTTTGGTTGTGTGGGGCACAGGCAGCAAGGAGGCACCGCTGCTGTTGCTAGTGGCAATGCTACCATTAATCCTCCCCATGCCGTTGCTCCAGGCTCACCTCAGCAAGAGTTTGAAATGAATACGTGACAGCAGCTAAGCGTCATGGTCCTCTAAACTACAAAATTAAGTAAGTGGATTTAAAGCAGGTGGCCTAAATCCTTTACTGGGGGCTATGATGAAAGGAAATGCCTTGGAGGATCTGTAGGGCTGTCCTGGTGACTGACATCCTGAGGTATTACCGGTGTTGCAGCTTGCTAGAACCTGAAATTTCACATTTTAACATTTGACTAATTTTAGATTTCTAAGGCTTGGGCACAAGCTGGAACACAGGAAATTCCATCTCAACATGAGGAAAAACTTCTTTACTTTGAGGGTGCCCGGGTGCTGGAACAGGCTGCCCAGAGAGGTTGTTGAGTCTCCTTCTCTGAAGATATTCACAACCTGCCAGGATGCATTCCTGTCCAACCTGCTCTAGGTGAACCTACTTTGGCGGGGGGATTGGACTAGATGATCTCTGTAGGTCCCTTCTAACCCCTACCATTCTGTGATTCTGTGAGAGTGAATACTATGAGCAGAGAGTGGGAGAATCAGCTCCTGATCCACAAGTGATCCTGATCACAAATGCTGGTGGATTGTAAAGGGCAGAGAAGACCTTTGTAAGGGAGACACTTGTCTCACTTGCTGCCAAAGTTGAGAGCTGTATGTTGAATGAGGATGGAGGCAGTTTGAGGAGAGGAATTTGTCTCTTTTGTAAAGGGTTGAATGCTGCCCAGGAGAGCTGCTGCTTCTGTCTATCTGCATTACAGAATTAGCACAATGATGCTGGTCAGATCAATAAATCTTACCTAAGTT